>NW_004524644.1:10790205-10811475 GCF_000260255.1 Octodon degus
TGTTTTCTCTCCATGTGACTCTCCTTAGGCACACTCTACATCAGTGATCACTTTCCTTTTTGGACCCATAATCTCCTTGATCAGAAAATTTGAGACACTACTGAGTTACGTGACATTACAGTACAAGTTCTCATATGTCCTGAGTTTTAATTGACCTTGGAAGTCTAGGGCCAAAATGTTGGCTTTCCTTGCCGCCCTCCTTCTCTCTAATTTTGGTCTTCAAACTTAGGTTGTTAACCATCCAGAAGACAAGCTTATTGTTATTACCATACAACCCAGGCTGTTAAGCTTAACCTCACTATCTGTGTGAATATCAATCATCTTAGGCATAACATGGAACAGGTATTTTTCATCAAGTATTGATATGCATAACTGAATTAATTTATGTTCTTAATAATAAAATAAGATGCCACCACTTTCAAGTATCTAGGTACATGATTTTATCAGGGCAGTATAAAATGATTCAAAGTAATTTTGCCAACATATGCAATCATTTTTATGAACTATATACATGTAACGGAGCAAAGTATAATATATTACTAAGAGTAATAAAATACACTAAACAGTTTGCTTTCTGGTCACAACAAAAGATTCATTTTTATTCTGACAAAAAGACTGAATAAACATATGTAAGCCAAAGAAAAATATTCACACATTTTTTCTCTCATTGGTGATTGTAAGATGAAAATTATGATTTTTTCTGGTGGTGCTAAAAGATGAATTTTGCATAGTTTTGAGCTTCTTATTAACTAATAGTTTAAACATGATCCTCCACTAGCAAATGCCATATATTAAATAAACAATGGCTACTTAAACATCTGATTTGAGACAATATGCCAAAACCAACATGCAATGCATTGTGTTACATAGTTTTACTGCAGGTTTAATGTATTAATATTGTTTCAGAAAGTAAAAGATAGTCACAAGATTTATAGCAGAAACAATAGCAGAGGCTGTTCTACTGTATGGTGTAATTAGTTGAGGTTGTGTTGAGCTCATGGCATACTTTGATTAACTGCCATTGGAGACATATTTTGCAACAAGGCTGAGGCACAGCACTATGTCACCATGCTTCATGGAGTCACTGGTAGGCCTTCAGGGAGGATAAGTGTATAAACATTCACTTAACAACAGATGTATGGACAAGCTGTGAAAGTAATGACTAATTGACTGCCATTCGGGATTTATTTGGTAATCTTCTGACTCCAGCTCCACCTCACGTAATGATAAATGACATCTCTTTCTGTAATGGAGGGAAACAGCAAGCTCGGTTCCTGAGCAGACATCCTGAAATGTGACTAGAGGTCACAGTGTTTCAGTGTGTGGAAATGAACAAATAGACACGCTACATGCAAGGTTTCCCAAACTACCTTTTGAAATAGTGAATCCAATCAATTAGGTGGACAAATCATGGTAATTTGTTCAATAATCGATTTTTTGGTCACATTTGCATCAAACTGAAGGAAACACGATTGAATCCAAATATTCCAGTATCATTAGTTCCTTCTATTGGTTGTAGAAGGAAAATATAGTTTCTATCTGTTAGAGGCATGTTTTATTTCATCTGATAGTTCACAGAGTGGTCAAATGTGGAAGGTTTTTTGCTAACTTTCATGATCTTATTGAAGAGGACAACTAATGAATTTTAGTAAAAGTCATTTTCTTAGGACTCATATCAGTTCAAACAAGGAGAAACATCCTCCATCATATATATATATATATATATATATATATATATTAATCTGCCAAAACAATGAAGAGTAGTAGGACAGAAAATGTTATTAAGCATATGTTGGGATGTTGGGATTAGTAATTGATACTTTATTATTCTTCAAAAATAGAAACCTAGGGCCAGTCAAAGAGTGCAGCAGATTAAAGTGCCTGCAAGCATGTGCAGGGGCTGGGGATTCAATCCCTGGAACAGCCATGCCTGCCTCGCCCCCTGGGCATGCTGAGATTGTGATCAAGACTGGGTGTAGTGGCACACACTTGTAATCCCAGCTCTTGGGAGCCTGCAAACTGTTGGATCACTATGAGTCCCATGTAGTAGTGAAACCAGAACACCCTGTAAACCCTTGCTCTAAAAAATAAATAAATAGATATTTTTTTCTCATGTAAGTGTTTAGACTTTTCTTCTTGAAATATGGAAACATTTGTATAGCATAATAAAGTTATAAGTATTCCACTTTTTATATATACTCAGATTCCTTTTGTGGAAGTGGATGGGTTTTGGGCATCAAACTCAGGATCTTAAGCTTGCTAGGCAAGTTCTTGTGCCCATGAGGTACATTCCTAGCCCTTCAGACTTAGATTAAAGTGCAAGTGATGAGAGGGAAAAATAGGACTAACGCTATGAAGGATTTATTGAAGGATTTACATGATTTTCTTACTGATATTGTATTCATTTATTTCAGTAGATTTAAAAACATTATCTTAGATCAAACATAAAAGAGTACAATTCTCAAGCTTCTAATTGTGTTTGATTCATTACATCAATTCTGTGAATTCTGTAAATCTGTGATTTGAGATGTAAGTGGTAAAAACAGTAATACCGTTTTTCTTCTCTTCTTCTTTTTTTTTGACGGCTCAGCCTGGCCTATGGGCAGGGCTGCTGTGCCACGTGGTGCTGGAGACTGAGCCACGGTCCCTTGAGCCTGGCTAAACTTGCCTAAGCAGGTGCTTTAGACTGCTGAGCTATCTCGACTGCCCTGTAGTATCCTATCTTAAACAAAGACATGAGTTTAATAAGCAATTCTCCAGTTATTTTGTTTTTCACCTTAAAGAATTTAGAAGGGATCTACCTGTTGTTGACACCTTATAATGCTTCTAAAATCACCCTCAAGTCCCTTCTGGATTTAGATATGTTCTCTGCTTGTTTCTCACTAACATCTCATGGACCTGTCTAGTCCTTTTTGGTCTTGTCATTTTTGGTCAATATAAGGTTAATAAAAATTCATCGTTTTGAACAGTCCAAACAAAAATTTAGAATATTGAAGGAATTTATATACTTTTATAATCATATAACTTCATATATTTGAGTCTGTGAGCTATGAAATGAAAAGCACTAAGAAAAAAATTGGTTAAAACAAAAATATACTATATGAAATAAAGGAAAAGGAATGCACTATCCATTGTACATAAAAGAGAAGAGGGAGAAGGTGAAGAAAGCTGGCCAGTAATTGCTTGCTTCCTGGGCACAGGCATCTGCATCTCTTCTTATGCTTTTATTATTTTAATTTCATCTTTATGCAACGCTGCTGAAGCAGAGGAACTGTCGGTATCAGTGAGTTACTAGTGTGCTTCTTTTAAATTATATTTTTCATCAGTCTTTTTCTGAAGACAAATACAACTTTTAATACTGCAAAAATTATGTTGCAATAACCAGTAAGCTCTATTTGCATGAACTTTTAATATGAAGTACAAAGTATAGTGTAATTTAACTTAATGAACATCTATTCATTTAGGATAATTCATAGGCTAAGGAAATAGCCTGACTAAAAACAATAGAAAAACATTCAGGAATGAGGCCACATTATACACATTTTAGATATCTGAAACAACAACTAAATTCCTTGCTAATTTTAAGAATTATAAATTACCATAGAACTAATGGTCAATACTGTTAACTTTGATGAAAAATGTAGCTATGCAGATCTAAATAGCTCTATAAAATTCATGTACAACAAAGAAGAAAAAAGAATTATAAATTACCAGAAAAAAATATATCTACCTATATACCTACCTCTCTCTATATATACACAAAATAAAGGATAAATGTTTCATGAGCATTCAGATTACTGAAATAAAAGATCAAATCAATGTCACCTTAAAAATAGCATACTAATCTAAGCAATGGAAATTAAGAATTTGATGCTTTCTTCTCTTTAGTTTTGGATTCAGTTTTTCATTTTCAACAATTGAGGGCAGAATTTTACCTGTTGACTTACATGAGCATCTTATGCACTGACTATTTCTTTATATGCACACAATTTCTTCACAATAGAAATGTGAAAATTGTCACATATTCTATCTGGTAGCCAGTGATGCCATGTTATGATACTTGTGAATGTGAAAGACAACCTTGTGTGCAGTTCATATAAACACACCAGCTGTTAGTGAAGGGGTTTCAAGTTGTGTGGCTTATCTCTCTTACTACTGTCCATGACCTTTTGTATTTATCCCATGTCTTCCAAGAGCAGTTATTTAAATTTTCCTGAAATATCACTGAGAAAAAAGGTAATATAGAGGTAAATGTTTTATTATCAGACAAATATTTTTCTCTATTTCTATCTAGGTGTAGACTGCCAAAGATATATTCCCTAGGCAATGAGAATGGGCTACACATGTAAAAATTGATTCTGTAGCTATATATGGAGTACTTACCGGTATGGAAACTCATCTGGATGTTTGTTAGGATTTTGTTACTCAATCCTTCTTCCACATTCATGTCTTTTTTTCCTCTCTTTATTGTATTTGTCTTTGTTAAGGGAGAAAATTGTGAAATATATCAAATGTTCAATGAGTGAAAGCCAGACAGGAAGGTCTAAAGGACACTAAGGTCAACAACATGATCTATGAGCATTTAAGGGTCGGTATGACCTTAGCACAATTCTAGTGAATAATACAATCCTTCCAATAAATTATCAAGATCTTTCAGATATTTTTGTGGGCAGACCAATATATGTTGATGCAATTTATAATCCTGAAATTTCAGTATAGTAAATGTTTTAAATTCATGCTTGATTTATTTTAATTTTTAGAATTTTGTATTTCTTTTCATTCTAATTTACAAGTGTAGGGCTCTAGAAAATTATCAGACTCTATGTGTCCTACTCCCTCAGCTAAACAAAGGCAAGCATGCATACATAGTATTGTAAGAAAAAAATCATCTGAGTTATCTGTTGTCAAGGGCCTTTCCTCATCAACTACATCAGTGAATACCAGTAGGTGATGGGATGGTGCTACTGCTTCTCCAGACGAATCTCCTTCTTCAAGCAAGTCCTTAAGTATCCAAGCCTTCAATAAGATGCAATGCCCCTGAACACCTATATGGCACCTAATAATGGTGGAAATACATGAACTGAAGAACTAAAACATGTGTAGAAGAGAAATGCAATTTTGTAGTTCTTGCTTATTGTTTATAATATTGAAAATTTTTGTATTAATTAAAAAAGACTTTAGACTCATGTACTAAAGCTAGTGATGAGGTATAAAAGGTACTCAAAATTCCATTTTTATTATCGTCTTACAATGTTTTCTACAATTAATAATATAATTTTTTGAATATATGTAAGATATTTGTGTTAGACAACAACATACTGTCAAAATATTCTGGACCAAGCCCCATAAAAATAAACTTCATGGTCTAAGGAAAGTTACTTGCTGTAGAACCATCTCTAGATTTTACTTTTTCTTAAGAGAAAATGGTTTAATGTGGAGCAAACATTCTAAGTTAAAACTCTTTTTAAATTTAGATTCTTAGACTTCAAGACAAAAAATTCCTATACAGTTTATCTAAAGTAGGTTGTAGGACAGTGCAATAGTTAAATTTTTAAAGTGTCTTACGTTAATGAAAGTGGTTTGCAATTAGGTTTTGTTAATGATTTATAGCTATATATCTACACAGATAGATATCTATATATAGACTTATAGGTATCTATACATTGCTATAAGTATGTAAGTATACATAAGTATATCTATATATAGATATCTATAAATCTATATATATTTCCCTCTTTGAAACTTACATTTAGTTTGATGGATTGTCACCCACACTGCTGCTGTTGTTGTTGTAAGGTGTACCCTTAAGGTTGAGGGCAGGGGAAAAAGTAACTGATTAGGTGGCCACGGCTTTCATCTGTTTTGTAGTTGTAGTCTTTTGCCTTCACCAGTGACATGAACATTTGGTTTTTAAGAGTATAGGAAAATGTTCATAGTATCAAACTCTAAAACAAAGTGCTCATTGGTTAGATGTCCTGGAAGCTTACAAAGAAAGAAAGAAAGAAAGAAAGAAAGAAAGAAAGAAAGAAAGAAAGAAAGAAAGAAAGAAAGAAAGAAACTTTCAGAGGATTAAAAAAATTAAATATAAACTTGTAAGTCTATCATGTAGAGTACATATGTTGAATCAAATCTCAGTTATCTTTTATTTTAGAGACCACAGATTTATCTTGCTTTCCCTCTGGAGTATAGTTAACATCATGTCTCAAAAGGACTTCTAATTTCAGACTCCTTGCTAAATGCCATTCAATTTCAGTTATTCCCCCTCCCACTCGCAGACGTCTGGAATTACCTTTTGCAGTCCTATGGACATAAGTTCATCAGCTATATAATACTATAGTATCTACTTAATGATGAAGAGCCATACATATAGTACTAGAAGTTCAATATTTTTGAATCCAAAAAAATATTTTTGAATCCAATGAACAAAAATATATTTAGGTACAGAATTTTATAGGAGGGGGACTTCTGTATTTTGTTAATATTGTTACAAGTAGAAAAAAAATAGAAACTCTAGTGACTAGAAATCGAACTGTCTTCTGCAAGGACAAGCCAACAAACATAAGGAAAGCAAGTGAATTGAAGAACTACTATAAGTAATTTTTAAAAAACCTGAAATTGGTCAGTGTAAATTCATAGTGCAGAAAATAACAGCTAGACCTTCACAATGGATGTATCTCAGGCCAAAGTTAAAATATTTTATTTGGAGAAATGAAAATGTGCTCTTCTGTGGATCTATGCTAGCCTCAGTTCCAAAGTAAAAAAAAACAGATACATCATTGTGTGCTTAGGACAGAAACATTGACCATTTCTGTAAGCAGATAAAGAGGGAAATTTGAGCAATTTGTATTTGAAACTCTATTGACCAAACAGTACTTGACTGTGAAGCAAGGGAATTTCCAAACAGTCTTAGATTCTGCCCCAGGCCATTCATCCTTGTGACTCACTCAAAAAACAATTAATAGAAAGGAAGTCACAGCATGTCATCATTTCAAGATTATGGACATACTTTATGAAAGTATGTTATTTTCAGTTCTGACATGTAAGTGGGTTAAAAGTTTTTGCTCCTGTCTTCACAAGACAAAGCTGAACATACTCAAATCAATCATGCTTCTTATATTCGTCAGTAATTTGAATTTACAGGGAATTTGGCCAAATCAAAAACTGAGAGAGCAGTATATGCCATGAATCATAGTTTACAGGGACTCAAAACCCACCAAAGGTGTCAGCACTAAAATAAATGTTCAGTTCTTATACTAGGGAAACTATATGATATTGACACATGTATGTCTTGTTTATTTCATTTATGAGTCTATCTTCAAGTGGCATCTACTTCAATATAAAGGTTTCGAGTTTATCATTCTTTATAGCTGAGTAATACTACATTGTATAAATATAGCACATCTTTTTCATCCATTCCTCAGGTGATGGGCATCTTTGTTGTTTCCAAGATTTGGTTAGATTTTTGGACTTACATGTAACAAGATTTGGTTAGATTTTTGGACTTACATGTAAACATAAGAATTATATAATTCTTTATTCCTATTTTAAAAATATATTCTAATTTTTAAATGTTTTTTCATCATATTCTGTAGGGACTTAAAGTTAAACATATCAATACTTGATGAAAAATACGTGTTCCATGTTATGCCTAAGATGTTTGATATTCAGAGAGATAGTGAAGTTAAGTTTAACAACCCAGGTTATATGGTAATAACAATAAACTTCTCTTCTGGAGGGTTAACAACCTAAGTTTGCAGACCAATATTAGAGAAAAAGGAGGGCCACAAGGAAAGCCAACATTTTGGCCCTAGCCTTCCAAGCTCAGTTAAGACTCAGGACATATGAGAACTTGCACTGTAATGTCATATAACTCAGTAGTGTCTCAAATTTTCTGATCAAGGAGATTATGAGTACAAAGAGAAAAGTGATCGATGATGTAGAGTGCCTAACGAGAGTCTCATGGAGAGAAAACATTTTCTCAGGCTTTCACAGATAGCACATTGGCTAAACAATGGCTGTGACTCATCCACATGGCTGACACTGACAAAGTATCTACAATCTGAGGTACAGGATCTCAGGATAAATCCTGAGGGGATTTCACTGACCTTATCAGACCCAAAAGCTACAACTCCTGTTGCATAAGTCTTGCTTTTTCTTTGTCTTAACCATCTAGCAGAAAAGTATAAAAACAAAGCATAAGAAGTAAAGCCATGCTGTAATGTTGAGCTGTAAGGGACTCAGGTCAACAATTTCTGACATTGCCAGTCAAGTGGAAGACCCAATATTATTATGGACTACTGGACTCTTTTAGAATATTTTGCTGAGCTAACACACCAATAATATTCAAATAAAGGAGTTAAACAAAAAGGGGGGTACAGATGAATGTCCATTTTGTATCTGTGTATTCAAAATGGTTAGGATAGATATATAGTTACATTCTCTTAATGAATAGAGGAATTTGTTCTAGTACTGTTTGTAAATAGGATATCATGTCTGCACCTTGTATAGCAATTAACCACTAGGAAGAATGTATGCAATGTGTTAATTATTGAAACTTCCTACCAATTTGGTTTGAAGCTGTCTCATTGCTATTTGTTTCTCAATAAAATTATGGGAAAAAAAAGAAATAAAGTTTCCAGCCATTTGCATAATTGCTGGAAGGTAAAATGAGTGATAAAAATTCAATGAAGCCATAGCCTTAGAGAGATCTTCATACTGTCCTGATCTCTAAATCCAAAAGCTATACAAGGTTCTTAGGAAGAGTATAAATCCTCCTTATATTTTGGCAATGCAAAGAGAAAGGTAACCATTTTGTAATAGCCTACAGCTTTTGGTTCTTTTAAGAAAGAGAAACTACTAATTTTGCAGATCTTAAGGGAAATGCTCAATTTTAGTTCCCACTTATTACCCTTTTTTTAAACAAACATTTACTTGAGAGACAGTATGGCAGTAATTGGTATGTCATGATAAGCAGTACGTATTTGGAAGACCAGTATGACAGGCATTCCAAGCATGACCCTACCATTATTCATTGCTATCTTCAGTGCTATTGCTTAGTTCATAGGTATCAGCATATATAGTTAGTCAGAGTGAGAATCCTATCAAATAAACTGCTAGTTTCAAAAACTTGTTGAATATTTTCACAATCAGTGCATAACCCATCTTGTGCATATAAATGTATGTCTTTGTCTGTGTCATGTTTCCTAGCTTTTTTCCTCGCCCTCTCTTCATTATTTAATCCTTAAGTTCTCACTTTCCTTTTAATTGTGTAAATTTAATGTAATAAATGTTAATTGCCTTTTAGTTAATACTTTTCAATTTTTATTTCTTTTGAGTTCTTACACTAGGCACACTATACAATAGTTACACATGTGGGTCTGGTTTATTTCACTTATGAATATATCTTCAAGTGGCATCCACTTAAATATAAAGGCTTGGAGTTTATTATTCCTTAAAGCTGAGTAATACTCCATTGTATAAAAATACCACATCATTTTCATCGATTCCTCAGGTGATGGTCATTTTGGTTATTTCCAAGATTTTTCTATCACAAATTGTGCTGCATTTTCTAGGAGGAAAAGTAAAGTATGCAGCTCGAACTACCATAGGATTCCATTCTCACTTAAGTACAGAGAGAGAGAGAGAGAGAGAGAGAGAGAGAGAGAGAGAGAGAGAGAGAGAGAGAGAGAGAGACAGGAACATGTCTCTGAAGATCATCACCTAAGGGCACTCTAACGCTAGAGGACTCTATAACAGTTCTGTAGACTGCTTTCCTATCTGTTTCTTCATTCCATAGGGGCTGCAGAGTCCAATCCTTTTATCCAGGGCATCATGTTCACATTTCAAAAAAATAAGCAAGAATGCTAAAAGTGAAAATAAATAAATAGAATTAAGCAATTGAAATAGAATTGGAAATAATAAATAATTTATTATATGAGATGAGGAGTTTAAAATAATTATAGGGTAGATGCTTTGAAGTCTGATGTAAAAAGAGTCCATCAGGAAAGAATAGATGATAACTGTCATGGTTTGGGATTTTGCAAGGTAAGCAATATAGCACAGAACATGTTTTATAATATTGTACAATGAATCACCCAACAATCACACACTACAAGTGTAGGAAATCTATCCACACACTGTAGAATTAAGCTGAGGGTGTAGAGCTCATAGCAATGCCTCCCACCAGTCCAACTGGAGGCCTAAAGCCCACAAAAAAGTCTCATGTGGGCCCCCTTCATGCATATGTGCCAGAAAGGCCCAAAGGTCAGTGGTGGAAGCTAGAAAGTCTGTGTCAGTGGAATGAAGGATCTGTACCAGCACACTGAGGTATCTGAACTGAAAATAGGAAGCAATAATAAAAGTAAGCACCAGAGTTCCCCGAAAAATACCACAGTGTCCTCAGCAACAGTGGGGTCCTGAGCTCCTCCAGCAATGAGGAAAGCTGAGCTCCCATCAGAAAAGCCAACGTGACAATCTTCATGAGGCTGAGCGGTGCACCATCTTCCCCTCTGATCCAGGAATCGATGCTCAAGATGAGGACCCAATCTTCTTCAAAGTTCATCAGGAAAGTCAGTATGACAAAGTCCTCCAACAGAACAACCCAAGACAACCAGCAGCCTCCAACAGCTCCAACAGCTTCTCAGAACAGCTTCCCTAACAGTGCTTTTGTCAGCAGTTTCTCCTATTCTGTATTTATGCTGCTGGGAACAAACCTCAGGTGGACCTCCCACACCCAGCACTATGATAGTTGAATTCAGCTGGGTGAAGTAAGTTGACCGCCTATTAGAAATCTACTATAATAGCATAGATGTGAAGTAGAAAGTCATAGAAAGTATTGATAGTAAATATTTAAAATAAAAAATAATATATCAAACAAAGCAATACTTTGGTGGGATCCTCCTCATAGCTTTAATAAGCGAGGGGGGTGGGAGTAAGAGTGAAGTAGCTGATAGAATTATCATAACCCAAAATGAAATGGAAAAAGAAAAAGAACAATAAAGAAGGGGAAGAATGTCAAATTACAAATGGTACAACTGGCATGTAACATCAATAACAGAAAAAGAGAGGAAAAAATAGTCTATTTTTTAAAAAAATAGAAAAAGAAATCAGACCAAATGAAAAATACCACCTGCACCAAGTCTTCCAAACAAGCCCCTGACATAGGGCTGAAGAGGTAACACATGGGTTCAATTTTATATCCTGCTCCTCCTGTAACAGAGTAAGAAATGTCCTCACATATCCTGCTCTTAAACCCAAGAACCAGTATTACTCTATGTGGCAAAAGACTGCAGATGTATAAGAGTTAGCTTACATATTTGCAGAAGAATAAAGTTGGTTCATGATTTTTAAAATGTATTGGTAAATAAAATGTATTGGGAAACAAATAATTCAGACAATGTAATACAAACATATTGACAAACATAAATCAATAGAATAGATGGAACAGTCCTAGGAAACCAAAACAAAAATAACCCCAAAGTTAAAAATTGGTGTTATGAACATTTAGCTAAGACAATTAAATGTAGATATATATTATCTTTCTTCAAATGTGGGATATTTTAGTGTCTTAATTCTTCAAATGTTTTTCTTCCCCATTGCTTTTCTTTCAAAATCAATTATACACAGGCTGAACTTTCACATTTCTTAAGTTTACTGAATGCTCTTTTTCTCCACCAACTATTTAATGCCTTCTCATTTACACTTGATCATTGCTAGGGATATCTCTTTAATTGGCTGCTTTTCATTTTTTTTTGTAATTAAATAGTGTCATGTTTTGTTTTTGGAATTTGCTTCTTCAAGTTCTAATATTGGATTGGATTGGATTTATTTTCATTTCTCTATGAAACTTTCTATCATTTCTGTGATCAGTATCTTTTAGTTGGTTTGAATGAGGCTGATTGTCACCTTCCTTTTAAATCCTTTATTTTTTATTTTTTAATAATTTTATTGAGAAACAAATATCAACAAGATAATTTCACAACCGATTACTGGCACATTTTCAATAATTAATAGGTTGCATATTGTTATCTTAGTGGTTATTCATTGTACAAGATGCAGACCTGATATCTACTATTAGAACAAACCTCTCCATTCATTGAATTAAGAGAGTGGAGCTGTATGTCTATCCTAACTATTTTGAGTATACAGATTCAAAGGGTCATTCATTTCTATCCACTATTTCTGGTTATTTTTGTCAGAGATGGGCATTCCATTGTCATTTACATATTGTATGTGCTTGAATTCAGCAGAATCTCCCAATATAGTCCAGTAGTCCATAATACTAGTTGGTTTTCCATAAGATTGGCAATGTCCAAAGTTGTTGACTTGAGCTTTTTACAGCTCAGCATAGTAATGTGGCTTTACTTTTTACACTTCATTTTCATACTTTTCTGCTGGATGGTTAAGACAATGAAAGAGCAAGTCCTATAGAAATGTAACTTTTGTATCTGATAAGGTCAATCAAATCCCCTCAGGATTTAACCTGAAACTGTACACTGCAGTTTGCAGATCCTTTGTCAGTGTCAGCCTTGTGGATGAATCACGGCCATTGCTTGACCAATTTGCTCTCTGTGAAAGCCTGAGAGAATGTTTTCTCTCCATGTAACTCTCCTTAGGCACACTCTAAATCATCAATTGCATTCATCTGTGGTCCCATAATCTTCTTGATCAGAAAATTTAGGACACAACTGAGTTATATAATCTAGGCTGTGCCGAATCTGATTTCAGTTGAATTTCTTTCTTGTCTCCCTTTTAGTGATTCTTCTTGTACAGGATGAGCTTCTACTTTATTCAAGAAATTAAGAATATATAACATGGACATATTTTGTTCTCTTTCAGTATATGCTGTTTTTGTTTTTGCCTTTTGTGCGGACAGAAATCTGTGGGGGACATAATGTATCATGGGCTGATTGGGGAGCAGCCCTAGTGCAGTCTCATTATTTTGTCTTCAGTAGATGTACCCTGAGCCTGGCAGTGTACACGTTTCAGGGACCATCAGATGTCCATTTTTCAGGTGTCCTTCTTGGAGTGTTCTTCTTCCTGTTTCCACCTTCTCTGCACAAGCTATTGTTTCCCACTTTCAGTTTTACTGTTTCCCCCAAAAGATGATTTTTTTTCCTGCCTATTCTCTTGTCACTCTTCTTATGGCTCAAGCTGTAATTAATTTCAGACCAAAAGCTACAAAAAGGGAAGTATTTTTCTGCAGTTTTCTTTCCCTCCACCTCTGGGTATAGATTCTTCAGCAAAGATCAAACAACAACGTTCCCTGTAGTACTAGCACATAACTGTTTTTTGTATTATATTGGAATTTGACAACCTATCATTGTTAAAGCAGGGCAGAAAAATGAACCAAAGAAGCATCTTAATAATGAGTACTGACTGTTAATAAAATTTATAAATTAATAAAGCTAAAATATTGTATATGATATAAATAAAAAATAAAAGTTTCAGAAATATATATCCAAATGAGAAGTTTTGAACTAATAGTGTTCAGCAAGATATCTGTCTGCATCTTGCACTCTGAATAACTACTAGAAAGATAACAATATGCAATGTATTAATTATTGTAACTGTCCGACTTACCTGTTTTGAAACTGTATCACTGCTACTTTCTCAATAAAATTAATATAAAAGATCAGAGTTAATAATACAAATAATAAAATCATAAGACATTTGTATCCATAAATATATGGATACATACTTCTATGTGAAAAAAATCATATTTATTTATGTTTTTATGATCTGAGTGTTATTAAAAATTAGAACACAAAAAATATTTCTGTATACAAAAACTGTAATGATGATTTTCTTTGACAGACAATATCAATATGAAATTACAATAGTCTTAAAGGCAGGGCAGGCTTCAAATTATAATCTCTTGATACACCACGAATATCTCAGTTTTTTATATTCTTATTGTCAGAGAAGTTAGATATTGACATACCTTACTGTTTCATTAAATGATGCCATTTCCTGCCAAAAGCATTATTTCTAATATCTAATATATCATTTGTTTGAACTATCAGGTTTATTTATAAATATCATATTTTTTACCTTAAAAGCTAACTTTTATTTTTATCTAGAGGTCAATAGGATAAATGTTAAGTACAGATTCATGCAAATATGCACATTACAGAGGTTAGATATTAAAATACTGCTTTATGGACAAAAAATAGACAAAATTCAGGAAAAGTGTGATAGAAATTAAGCAATATTAAATTGAACATCTTCACTTTAATTTTGTTATTACTGAAGGATTAACATGAAAATTATGTCAATAGACAACTAATATTAACAAATATTAATTTTTGAGAATGCTTGAATTTATTAAATTTGTGGTTGATATAAATAAAAATGTGTTCTATAATGTTCATATGAATTTCTCATTTGTTTTTAAATTTATGTCATAATATTTCACAATATTCATTTCTTTTTAGTGTATGACTACACTAACCACATATTGAAGTGAAGAACTTTCTTTTTTCTTTGTAACTTGGTAAAGGGGAAAATGTTTGAAAATTATAGATATATTTTTTATCAATTTCATAGAAAAATACTTACTAATAAAATGATTGGAATAAATATAAAAGCTGGATGAAATTAAATCTTTATTACTTTTACACATCTAATGTTTAAATATGGGTATAAACATTGTCTAGTGGTACAAATAAAATAGTTTAGTCTTTAAAAATCATCCATGCTCAAGAGAGTGTGGCCTTTGTTAGCTTTTTACATAGGTCTAAGTTTATTTAAATGAAAATTAGGATGTTTTATTCCCAGGGAGCTCTAAACAGGAAGAAACATTCAATAGTATTTTTGTACATTGGAGATTTATTTATTTATTTATTTATTGTATGTAGGACAGGGTGTACAGGGTGTACAGGGTCTCACTGTGTAGATTGGATACATACTGATTCTTCTGTTTACTGTCTCCCAAGAGCTGGGATTTCAGGCATGCACCACCATGCCCGGTCTCAATGGTAGCCTCAGCGCACCCCGGGGGCCCTGGGATTGAACTCCCAGCCCCTGCATCTGCCTAAGCAGGCACTGAAGATATATTTTAGATAAGCAGAAACAAAATTTTTTACCTACTATTGATACCACTTACCCCTGAAAAAATTAAAGGAGTTGATTATGAAAAGCGTTATGATTTTTAACTAAAAATGAACAGCAAGAAATTGAATTTCTCATTTTCATATAATGGAAGTTAAACCCCAAACTCATTAACAGTAAAAACACAGAAACATGACCATATATGTTGACATGAGAACATCAGTGTTTTACCTACAAAAGAGATACTGGGGTAGCATATGCTTCAGGTGAAATGAAGGCAACATATTGTGATCCTTAATTGGGGTATCAACCTGAGTAAAAAACCACCCAGCTGATTAGGTTAGCACAATTATGGTTGTGCCCGATGGATTTAATTAAGAGCAAAGACCCATCTTGTTTGTGTATTATACCAAGAGATAGGCTTGTAGCCCGGACGGAATGAAAAGGGAAAGGAGCATATCTTCCTTCTATTTCTTCAGAGGCACTTCTGCCTTCACCGTTGCTTTTGAATGTCCATCTGCAGGCTTCCAGGGCACTCTTCAGACATTCAGAGCAGCTCCTCTGGCTTCCAGATACTAAATTCTGTGGTACTTCAGTTTTGTAAACCAGTAAGAATGCAGATGGGTTGAAGAGGCAGTACAGTGGTCTAAGTGCCTGCCTGGCAATTGCAAGGACCTGGGTTCAATCCTCATCCCCTTGCTAAACCAGCCATGGCATCATGGCCCAGGACTGTAATCCCAGCGTTGGGGAGACTGAGATAGGAGGGTCACTCAGGGTGCAACTGCATAACAAGACTCTGTACCAAATGAATGAATAAATAAATAAATAAATGATTTTTTTAAAATAAGATGTAGATATAGATACAGATACTGGGGCTGGGGAGATAATTCAGTGGTCTAAGGGCCTGCCTGTCAAAAGTAAGGACCTGAGTTCCATCCCTGATACGGCACGCGGGCACTGAAACTCGGGGTGTGCTGTGCCTGTCAGAAGCCAGGCGTGGGAACGCAAGCCTGTAATCCCAGCGGTGAGGACGACGCTGAGACAGGAGGATCACTTCAAGTCTGAGCTGCTCAGCAAGACCCTGTATCAAATAAGCAAATAAATAAGTATATTATATATGATATAGAGATTGATATAGAGACTGATAGAGATAGGAATACATATATATGTTGAATTAACTCTGTTTCTTTAACTGATACAATTATCAAGGCAAAGAAAGATATATTCCACGAATTACGTGGTGCAAACTTCTATCAAAGCTGGAAATGAATCTTAAAATTCTTAAAATTCTTGGCAGACTACTTGGTGAAAAGCCAGCTTTGTGAAAATTGGGATTCACTGGCATTTGAATGAATACTAATGTCATAAATTATATGTATTAGAATAATTGATATTCCTCATTTAATATATCGATAGCATATATAATTTATTAATGTAAGATTCCTTCTCCATGTAAATTTGGTAATAATGTTTTAGGTGGCCTGGCCCTAGCTCAGTCCTTTAAGTGGCTGCTTCCACAAAGCTGTCAGCCTCGGGTTGCTGCAGTTCGATCCCCGCAACAGTCCAGCCAGGCAAACATGCCCTGAAGGCATTTGCAGCAAAAAAAAAAAAAAAAAAAAAAAATCAAAACCAAAACCAAAAAAAACCCCAATGTTTTACAATAAAGATATGTAATTATTCTGGTTTTCTTCTATGGTTGCAAAGCATAAGAATTCATTTTTTATAAATAAATTTAATCTCCAGTACTGAACTTCTAAAAAAATACTGTAGGAAAATGTTATTTATTTTACATTGTTTTTATTTCTTCACCTATATTCTACATTTAGATATTTAAGCAACATATTTTTTAGAGAATTCAGTCGGTTTCAATTAAAAATACTGATGAATAAGCTCAACTGTAGTGCCAGTTAATAAGTAACTTCTTGCCAAAGTAGACCATGGAAGGCTTAAAAATCTTATATTTTTCACGATACATTAGTATAAGGTCATATTCAACATTTTTTCACAAGATTGATGATGCCCTTCTGAAAGACATTAGTGGGATGAGGCTTAGCTTTATGGCCAAACATTCTGACATGACTTTCACCAAATCAAACACAGATGTATAAGGAAATGACTTAGGAATGATATAAGTGAAATACATGATCATATAAATGAAAGACATTTCAAATTTGCAACCTAAAACAGTCACTGAGATGCTACTTATAACATATTTCACGTAGGCGAATTATATGCAAAATTGGTTGGTTCTAAAAAAATCATAAATGTATCAAGAAGATAATATTGTGATCTATGTTGTGCAATTAAGCTTAGCAGTGACGATCTTTCCATTTTCATGATAGAATAAATCAAATAAATGGTTCTGAGGACGGTTTGCTTGGTCAGTCTCCTGTCATAAGTTTGTTTGAATCTGAGTTGATTTAAAGGAGCATCTTCAGTTGCAAACACACCTTTACTAGAAACCTTTCTTTTGTAATCACAAATTACTCAGCAATCTCTTTTACTTAACTGCATAATTTTATCTTTTGGAAGAGGCTTTATAGAAAAAATGCAACTTTTCCTAATCATGATAGCAATTTTATTATGCAGAAGTTCTAATAAATGAAAAAGCTGAAATGACATCTTACTATTACAATAGGTTATCCTTTCTGCAACTTTAATGCATCGTTTTTCCTCCTACCATGATCGAAGCTGGCAGTGGTGAGACTAACTGCACATGGGGCCAGCGGACGTAGCAACAACAGGCAATTGCATCTGACCAGCTAGACTGAGGATATTCATAGGTTTTTGCCTCCATATAATAATGAAAAAAACCTCTATGAAGATTCAAAGAAAAATGTTGACATAAGGAAAACATTTATATTTTAATATGCTGGAAATTCCCAGTGAAATTATTCAAGACTATCTCACATTTTATATTTGTTTTCATATGAGCATCTGGAAAAAAAAAACTCACAAACTAGCAATACCTGTTGATTTGTTACGAAATGGAACATCAGTGATTTTGAACTCTGCTGTCACATTAGGGTACATCCTCTGGGGAGGGATAGTGTGTTGTTTATCTTGAGGTAAACTGATTTTTGTCCCAAGGAAAATTTATTTCATAATTATGCAAATCACGCAATTGAAAGCTGCAGATAACCTAGGTCCATGAATTGGTTTATTGTATATACTTTACTAAACTACACTCAGATGGTACAATTCATGATTCATATAAGAACAAAAAAGAACATTTTATTTTATTTTATTTTAAAGCCATGACCATTTAATTCAGATCACAAAACTTGAGATGCACCACTAACATATAACCTTCTTTTATTATTTAGCTGCAAATAAAGTTTCTTTCCAGGGCATCAGTGCAACTAAGTTAGAATTATTTAAATAAACTTCTAATGCCACTCTTAAAGTATTATAAATAGACTATATTGAGGATAAATGTACACATTGCTTTTTTAGGACTAATGATAAATGATGAGGTAGAATAGCTTTAGCAGATTTCCTATCCCTAGACCCCTAAATTAAGTTTGCACTGACTTTAAATACTGGTGGTTTTTTAGCAATGTGAGATCTGTGTTGCTGAGTGCCCACTCTTTAATGCAAAGACTGATGTTTCCTTTGTCAAATGGCTCAATCTCCCTAACACATAAGCCCTTAGCAGACCCTAACAAAAGACCAGTTTGTAAAACTGGACCACTTCAGTGTTTTTACAATTTAATAAATAGTTTTCTTGATGAATGCAGTCATGCGAGTTGTTCCTCAGTATTCAAGTTATGGTTTTCCTGATTGCTTTGTAGTCTTCAATAAGTGTAAGAAGTTACTGTATGAAACAGTAAAAACTAGAAAGACTGCATTGATGCCTCTGTCATTTTCTGGATTGCTGGTTACCTGGGCATATTTGCCCCAAATAACCTTTCCTCCTTGTGTCACAAGACCCAACTCACTCACATTCACCTCAATCACAGTTCCTTTGGTAATTACACCCAAAGTTGTATACAGTGGTGATGAAGTACTGTTTTTCACACCAAGTATTGGCAGGCAGAAGGTGGTTTTCAGTTCAGGATGTATTACATGGGTCTTCTTAAAATGTAAGCCCATTGGCCTAATGACTCTCATATTTACATGGTTTTCTTGTGAAGCCATCTCCGACAAAGCAGACTTTAGTAACCATCCTCTTCCATGTCTTCTTTCTTCTCTTTCCAGTTCAAATAACTTTTAATACTTCAGTTTCTTCTTGGGTACGAACTTTGGGCAGAGGAACTTCCCATTTTCCTGCCTTTTCTTTCTTTCTTTCTTTCTTTCTTTCTTTCTTTCTTTCTTTCTTTCTTTCTTTCTTTCTTTTTTTCCTTTTAATGAGGAAAGGTTTATTTAAGCTCACAGTTTGTAGAACCTTCAGCTCATAAATGGCTGGCTCCAAGGCAGGGTGATATGGCAGAGGAAAAACAGTTAATGTCAGGCAGGAAGCAGAAGGCTTTAAGTAAGGCAGAAAGACAACAAAGGCAAAGCCATGAAGCAAAAAGCGATGACACCAGCAGCTCTCTTTCTGCACCTTACATCTAATTCAGGCTACCTGCGGTACTCACACCCAGGGGGAGGCACCTTAATATTAGTATCACACCATGAATCAATCTTTTTGTTTTTGTTTAATCATGTTGGAAAGTACTTTTGCATGAGACTGTCCTCCTCTGTCCAGCAGGGAGGCAGATACTGCTCCTTGTGGAGTCTTTTCATCATTTTATTTGGTGTTTCTCTTTTCATGCATCTTGATAGTCTTCTTCATTCATATTTTCTCTGCATAGAGCTGTTGGTAGTAGAGCTTAGCTTTCAGGACAATCTTTTTTTTTTCCTTCTTTGAACATTTATGAGCCTGTCAATTTTCTTTCCTTCTCTTTTTGTCATGGGAATCCAACTGGTGCCCATGGAGTTTACAGTATAATTTATTACATTCATTCTGTGGCATGATGAGAGCTGCAGAGCCACCGTAGGTGGCCTCAGGTGTGCAAAGAAAACTCCTAATTTTCAGGTGTCCCAGACATACCAGAACATTTTATTTTTAAGCAGAACATTTTAATACAAAAATTTACATTATTCAATTGAAAATCTGACTTCTTTATCAAACTATATGTCCAGTATAGCAAACAGTTCTGTTATTCTACTGTTAAGTTAGTTATATTTGTAAAACTTACTTGTACCTACAAATTTCCCAGCAAGAAAAAGTCAAAGCCTTTAAACTCTTGCCAGGATATCTCAGTGGTGACAATGGGTCCTCTCCCTTCTTATTTAACAATTTGATTTTCTAAATAAAGGTAGGTTTATTTCATTTTCAATGGTCTTTATTCTCCAATAAAGAATAAATGGTCATTATTCATTTTCAATGGTCTTTATTCTTACCTTAGCACCAGGCCTGGATCTACCAAGTTCAAACTCATCCAGATGGGTGTGGATTGGGGCTGGTTGCTGTGCACCACTTCTTCCTGCTGCAGCCAGTGGGAGTGAACTTGCTGTGCCACTCTGGTAAGGCGTTCTACTCCTGGATCAGCTGGGTGGGTCTTGCCCCTAGTGTCTCTGCAGGGAGTTCTGCAACAGGGTTCCACACCAGGCCTGTCTGATGGGTGAAGTTCCACTTACATGCCCGGCCTGGGTGCTGGGTCAAATGAGCATCTAGTGGGCCCTAGGTGGTCCCACTTACACACTGGGCCTGGGCCCTACTTGGGATTTGTAAATTCTTCATTTTTATTTTAGACAATTTTAATTGTTGTATTCATTTTAATTTGTAAATAATTTATTTATGATATACAATCTATTATCAACCTCATGTTTTGTATTCATTTCAGAAATATTTTTCTAAAATTCACTCTGTCTACATCTTATATCTTTCATATTTCAATATTTGTCTACGATTTCTAATATGCTATATAATTATTGATTTTCTACAAAGTTAATGAGAAATAAAACAAAATTCTTTCTCTGCTTTATAGTTACTGCAATTTGAATCCTGGTTAATTTAGACCTTTTGTCTTACCTCCCTCTGTCTTCACCTCTTGTTTTTTGGATAAGGTACTGAAGTCGTTTTCTCAAATGTATGAAACCCATTGCTGTATTTAACCTCCTACACTTATTATACCGTATGCCTGCTTTCCTCTTCATGTTGACCTCAGGTCAATAACCCAAATACAGAATGGAAAATACAGAATGATCTCATTGAGATGCAGAATCTAAAGA
>NW_004524644.1:10813260-10840914 GCF_000260255.1 Octodon degus
GGGCAAAGAGATATATCTATTAATGTAAGCAGGATGATTTGGATAATTGTACTGTGTATTTCTGCTTGTCTGTGGAAAGAAGCAGTTAATGCTCAATTCTTTTTTGTCTTCTTTTTTTCAAATTACCTTTTCCTTTCTTTCTTTTTAATTTCTTACAATGGTTTCTTTCTTTTTCCATTTTTGCATGCATATATCTGGTAATTTGAAGACAACACTATGCAAAACAACAATACTGTAAAATCCATATTATTTTGTTTAGTGAAATTCTGTATCATTTGTAATTTTTGTTTTAGTAGTGTATTATACGTTTTAAACAAGAAGAACAATAAAATGCTTATTAAAATGTTGTTCAGTTAAATCTATCTAAGATTCTCACCAAGTATAATTGCTATGGACTTCTGCCACTACTAGTGAAGAATAGCAGAAATGGTATTTAACTTTTACTTATAATACTTTAAATTAACTCCAAGTGTACAAAATAATGATTGTCATGTATTGCATAAGAGGTAATAATTACAGTGACCACTAAAAGGAGGAAATTGAAGGATGTCAGCCTAAAGATTCCTCAATTGTGCAATCCTTTTTCTTTTTTAAATTTATATATTTGGTACAGGGTCTCACAATGTAGCTCAGACTCCTAGTGATCCTCCTGCTTTCAGCCTCCCCAACACTGGGATAACAATCTTGCTTGTGCCAACATGCCTGGATTCGGTTGCCTGCTCAGTGAGCCCGTGGGCAGTGCTGGCACAGCATGTGGTACCAGCGATCAAACCTTGGTCTCTGTGTTTGGCTAAGTAGGCAATTAGCCCCACAATCAGGAGAAATTTTAAATATCTGCAGAAAGAAGCTATCCAAACAGAACTGACTGACTTGTTTTAATAGAAAAAGAAAGAGGAAAAGAAGTATAAGTCTCCATGTGTGACCACGAAGATAAGTTATCTTTTATTAATGCATGCTTTTGGCATTTATCTTGTATTGGTAAAACCAAGGGAGAAAAGAAAGGAGAGCACATTTGATTTTAAGGCACATTTGAGAATGGTAGTAAGACTTCTAATACTGTACTTAACTCATAGATTTGATGAGCTTTCAACTGCCAACTTGTTCAGTAAAGTTGTACCGGTTATAACACTGACCTTTTCTATAGAGTGAAACCACATTGCCATGTCACTTGTACTATGAGCACCACTGTCACTGTGCTGTCATGGTGCACAGTATACTAACCACTGTTATTCTCTTGTTATATTGTTATGAGACTTTGTCTTTTATTCATAGGGAATTCTTTTAATTTTTCTTTACTAATATCTATTTAAAGGAGGAAAACTATGAAAAGCTGGTAGGTAGCATCTAATAGGAATGTACACTGGAATATTCATATTGCTAGAATAGATCGATTCAGTAAACGCAAAATAATGATGGAGCTGAAGGTTCAAATCTGTGTGTGTGTGTGTGCGCACACGTGTACACATGTGTGTTTTTGACACAGAGCAATTTGTGATTATCTTCAAATCGATAGCACAGAAATGTCATACAGACACTAAAGAGGTTTAATAATATATTCATATATATTTTATTATTTACTGTTGTTAGAGCTTTGAAAGCTAACAGAATAGAATAAGATTTGATGGTACAATAATTTCATGTGCTTCGCAGGTATGAAGTAGCATAAATACTAATAAATATATCACCTGTAGTAGTTTTTTTTAAAGATTTCCTTTTATAAGATTAACTCAATTAACTCATTAATAGATTACAAATAGAGCCGATTGCATTATATTTAAGCAACAAAAGAGAAAAATACCTTAGAATCAATATCTATAATTAAACCTGCTGTATGTTACAGTCATTAGTTTCATAGTTAAAAGATGACAGAAACTTCAATTAGAACAGTATTGTGTGCGCCTGTTAGTAAGCATGAGTAACAATAAAGTGCAGCGCAATGTTACAGAAAGTGTAAAGTAATGAACTGTAAAGTAAAATAATAGAGTAACATGACAAGCTGAAAGTTTTGTTGGTTATACAAGGAACTTCTAATAATGTGTATCATGAACAAAAAGTTTTATTTTGCATCTGTTAATTTCATGGACAAAACACACAATTGACAAAACAGGTAATTTATTTGCTGAAGTTTATTGGATCAAACGTCAGACCCCTCAGACTTCATGTCCCTGCCACCGGATTCATATTGCGAGATTCCAGTAGAACAACTCCAAATTATCATTTTACAATGAGTATCTGTTAGAAATATCATTTCTATCTATTCACATAATAGAATGGTTATTTTCAAAATCTTAATGCAATGAGGAAATCTTGCTGAAACCTATACTTGTGTTCTCAATTTCTAAAGTGTTTGTTTTGACATATATAAAGAAAATTTAACTACTTTCATATATTTAATAAGTTAATTTGTTATTATTTGTATTCCTTTGGTTCGCAAAATAAATTGAGAAAATCCAATAAAAATTACAGAATAAAAAATGCACAAATCCATGAGAGACACAGAATCTGGTATTCATAAAACAGAATTAGTAAAGCAAGCAGATCAAGACCAAGATAGTAGTAGTAGAAAGATCATGAGTTACTCAACATTTTGGCTAAAATCAATTGTAACAATATTATGAGAAATAGTGAAAATGATATCTATTAAACATAAGCAGACACTGTGAAAAAGAAATTGAGTGTTGGAAATTCAAAGGTAATTCTGTTCCTATTTAGAAATTTAATAATCAAATTAGGCATGAAAAAAAGCCATAATTTAGTTCAAATACACAACTTGGAAGCTCACCTTAAGAAAATTTTCTCACACACAGAGCTAAACTGTGGATAGATTATGAATAACACTTGTAAATGGGAGAGTAAAAATTCAACGTCTCAGTATTTATTACTATAATAAGAGTTCCTAAAGGAATGTAGTGAGATCAGCATCAACATTAATCAACTCTCTAGTTTACAATATTTGCTAAATGTCCATCTTCTTCTAGTCATTCAGTTACGCACAGATGTTCCAATCACTCCAAGGAGGTTCTTACCAGAGCGTGAGCAGGCAGGCAATAGCTATAGGAAAATATATTAAATTAGTTCAGTTTCATGTATCGTTAAAGTAAAAGATACAATACTCAGTGTGATAGAGAATAAAGGTGGCTGAGTGGCAATGGTTCAATGTTGGTATGTTTATTTATTTATTTATTTGGTAGAGCGTCTTGCTACACAGCTCTGACTCAGTGACCCTCTTGTCTCAGCCTTTTCAGTGCTGGAATTAGAGGCATGCATCACCTCACCCAGTTTCAGGGTCAGCTTGGTGCACCCAGGGTTTGGGGACCAGCATGGCATGTGGTACCAGGGATTGGACCTGGGCCCTTGTCCTGCCAAGGTGATTAGACCACTGAGCTACCTCCCCAGCCCTAGAAATACTTTTCACAAGATTGTCAAAGTTATAGATGACATTTGAGTTCAAGAAGAATGTATGGGAGCAAGGCTGTCACATGCAGCCTTGAGGAAGAAAAGCTTCAGAAGGGAAGCTCTCCAAAACATGAGGTTGGCAGAGTGTGGCCCTGTGGTCTTGGGTAGGAAAGACTTGTACGATGTGATGAAGTCAGAAGCAATGCGGAAGGATGAGCTCTGGCTTACAGACAGGCTTGTATCTGAGTTGCAGTAAGAAACCTATGGAGGACTTTGATTTTATACTTTTAAAAGAACACATTTTCCTTCATTAAAATTACTTTCACTGATGTTTACAGATGTTCTTATAGCTGAAAGTGAACAAAATCAAAAGTGGAGTTGGGGAGATCAGCTAGAAGACTTTTCCACAATCTAGTTAAGAGGAGGAGAGCAGGGTCAAAGTCATAGCCAAAGCAGCCTGTGAGCCACTTAGCAAGGGCTTTTGAAGCCCAGGTTTTTCAGATTTGTCCCATGTCTGCCAACATGGAGGTCACCCCTTTCAGATGAGTCTTAATTGCTATCGAGCAACATCAGTTGTATTGAGTAAGGCCACAGTGAGTTGTACACATCAAAAATGTTTCAGTGAGGTTACATGTATAACTCAGCAGATACACTTCAGTCTAAGCACTTGCCTGGTAAGCACAAGGACCAGGGTTTGATCCCTGGCACCACATTCTGCATGGGCCCTGTCCTCGGAATGCTCAGCCTGCCCCTGAAACTAGGTGTGGTGGTGCATGCCTGCAATCCCAGTGCTGGGGAAGCTGAAAAAGGAGGTTCACTACGAGTATGAGCTGGTAGCAAGACTATGAGTCAAATATATAAATAAATAAAAGATTAATTTTTTCTCATTTGACTTAATCCAGAGCAAAAGTTAGAAAAATATAGAGTGAAACTAGTATATTAAATAGTTAATCAGCAGTGAAATTCTTTCTTAATGTAGAATTTTACTGCTGTTATATAACCAATCAAAAGAAATGTCTATTGTAAAAGATTTTGTATTGGTGTGCTTCATGGATAACTCCAGAGTAATCAAAATTTACAATTAGGGCTAATGTCACATTGTTATCAAAATACACAAAAAAATTCACTGAACATTTTTATGTGGTTCAATAAATTAAATTACTTTCAAATATCATTACTGTATAACCTGAAAAAAAATACATTCTTTTCAGAGCTGATGCATGATCAGTACCTAATTTTTCAAGTTTATTATGTCAGGGTTGTGCTTTCTGAACTTCAAAAGCAATTATATCAAATTAAATGTTTGTTGAATTGCATTAAATCACAGAAAAGTTTTAAAAGAATTTATTGAATATCAAAGAACAAAGAGAAACTTACCTATTAAGTTGATCTAAATGTCAATCTTAAGAAGGAAGGCTAAAATATTTGTATAAAATGCTCTTGACTTCTAAGTAACTAATATTTTAGGACAGTTTAGAAAGCATATTATTCCTTTTCTTTCCTTTCAGGTAATTGAAAGTGTGTGTTTAGAGACTTACTATATTACTATTTAAGTTTCTGGTGAATTTAAGCTATTGTGGGAATAATGTTCAAGATAAAATGATTCAAGTAATCAAATAACATGTTTCTTTACCAGTTCAGGTATAAAGGGAGAAACTGGGACTTCTATGACTATCTTCCTTAAAATATTATTTTCATTTTGGGACTAATAGACTATTTCTTCTCTCACATATTTTGCATGTGGTTTTCATTTTTAAAAATTTAAAGTGATTCCCACTTACTTTATTTATTCATTTTGTAACCCCCAAGCCGGTCTCAAACTCACAGAGATCCTCCTGTCTCAACCTCCTGAGTGCTGGGATTACAGGGATGTGTCACTATGCCTGGTTCTGGGGCTGAACAGTGGACGCCTCAATCCAGAGCCCAGAGTGCACTCCTGGGCATCTAGAGTCAAGAATGCAAGGCATGTGGGGCTGGGGATGGAACTCGGGTCCTTGTACTTGCCAGGTAGGTGCTCGTGCCTCTGAGCTATCTCCCCAGCCCTTGTCTACATATTTTAGAGATGACATCATGGGAAGAGCAGATCTGTACTAACATAAACTAGAAATTTAAAATTCTTCAGGTATAGTAATATATGGTGCAATAAATTACAATAAGGTCATTCACAAATATGTTAAAACTTTGAAATTGTTATTGATACACACTGTTTTTCTACTCAAATCTCAGTACTGGAATATATTGCATCAATTATTTGGAAGTGACTAATTGTTCACAGAAATTTCAATTACATAGTTATATTAAAGCCTACCTTCCTTCTAAATTAATCAAATGTAGACATATCAATTAAGCAGTAAAATTCCAATTGACTTACATCTTAACTCAGATTTAAAAGCTCCCAAAATGTCAATATTCAAACCAATACATGTTTTCCTCTTACTTTTATTAAAACAATAATGGGATCCATCTTACTCTAGAAAGAATGGCTGCCATGAAAAAAATTCACCAACAAAATATACTGGTGACACGGTGGGAGAAAGGAACAGCTTACACTGATAAAAATGCTATGCAAATTAGGAGGAGATTCCTCAAGACCTTAAAATAGAAATTGCACTTGTCCCAACTGTTTCTTTTGTAGGTACATTTCCAAAAGAGTTAGCAACATTTTACCACAATGATATATTCATACCCGTTTTTATAGTAGCACAATTTATAATAGCTAAATCTCAAAACCAACCTGTATGTCCACCAAAGTATAACTGAGAAGGAAAATGTAATACTAATATATAATATAATACTACTGTACCATACAGAAAGCTTAAAGAGTTATTTGCCAGTAAACAGATGCTTCTTGAGGTCACTTTGCTAAAGTAAAGGGACATACAAGCTTAAATAGCACATGCTTTCTCTTGTATGAGGAAAAAGATATGAATAAAATATGAACAAAAAAACCAGAAAATAAGAAAAAGAAAAGAGAAACATTATTGTAATCCAGGCTGGGCAATATATTTAAAAGTGCACCTTGAGTTAATAAATTCTCTTACATGTCTTACTTTTTTTTCACCTATTGGTCTGGTGTTTCCTCTGTATGCATGATAAATAAATTCATAAAGAATTTTAAGATAAATAAATGAATCTTACACTGGTAAAGGAAATGAGAAGTAAAGAAAATGGAGAAAAAGAGAATTGAAATGTGTTATGTATATGTACTACTCACTACATGAACATGATCATTTTCTACTCCATATGCACTAATAAAAGTCAAAAAAATTTTAAAGCAAAGAAAATTAGAAGCAATATGTTCCCATTAAATGACAATTAAAATACAAAAATATATGATAAATGAGAAAGTTCTTATTCATGTAACTCTGCTATCTCCCACACTGATTCTAAACTCATTTTCAGAAATATTTCCACTGAACAATTTTGTGTGTGCTCTACCAGTATCTGTATATGCAAGTATGTTTTATTTATATATTTTAAGTGACATCATTCTCCTTTGTGATATCCTGTTACTGAGATTACATTTTTTGGATCTTAGCTTTAGAATTTTTTTTTTTTAACCAGGGATCAAACTCAGGACTTTGCACTTGCCAGACAGCTGTTTATGCCACTGAGCTATAACCCCAGTCCTTGAATCTTATTTTTAAAATTTAAGGAGCATTAGATGTCTTTTATATTAGTACAAATAATGTTAGTTATTTAAATGTGTTCAAATTAGTAATTTCACACTGTTAAATATAAATATCATATAAATGTAATATGTATATTAAATATAAAAATCACTAGAAGTACACACAATAACTTTCTCTCGTGCTAATAATATTGTTTTGTTTTTACTGTGTAAAATTATATTACATTTTAAACTGATTTTGTTTTACTTAAAAGTACTTCGGAATGACTCTCATTCCTTCTGTGAGTTTTACATTCATTAAATTGAAATAACAAACTTTTAAAATGAATTATTAAAATAAGAGTATTTTAATATATTTTCTGTAAATGTTATGCTAGTAAATATTTTAATACAGTTATCATGTTTTAATATATTTGATGTATTTTAATATAAGTGCTCTTTAAAATATCAGTTTGCAATATCAAGGTATTTTTGGATAGACAAAGCTTCAGATAGAATATAATTCCTTATAGATACAAGAATTCTTGTATCAATCAAACTGTTCACTGTTAGTTTCAAACAGTAATTTCACTGCCTCTAGAAAAAGCTTCTATTTTCTTCCTCTCTTTACAAGTTTATTGACATTTGTTGACTAAGATATGTACTTAGGATCTCTGGGAAACTGATGCCCTGCTAAAGGCATCATATTTGAAACTGTGGCTTTACTCTTTGTATTATTTATCTAAGTTTCTAAATGAAAATGGCCAACTCTTCTATAACAACCTCATCAAATCCTTTTTGTATGTGAAATTATTCATCTTTCCTCCTAGAGTACAATCTTCATGAAGAAATGATTTGTCTGAGAACCAGTGAGATAGCTTAGCAAACTAAGCGCCTGCTTAGGCAAGCACAGGGACCAGGGATCCGTCATCGGTGCCGCATGCCTCGCCAATCCCGGCCCTGGGCGCGTTGGGCGGGCCTCCAAATCCGGGTGTGGTGGCACATGCCTGGAATCCCAGCACTGGAGAGGCTGAACGCAGGCAGATCACGACAAGTCCGATCTACGTAGTGAGACACTGGAGAACCTGTAGCACCTTGTCCGGAAAAGAAAATGAAAGAAAAGATTTGTCTGTACGTATATTCATGACTGCAGCTCTTAGACTGAGACCTAAGTCATAGCAGTTACTCAAATGTATTGGAAAAGACTTTTTGGACTTTTTCCTTATGAAAGATACATTTTTCTTTCATGGATCACGAATATTATTTGTGGCATTTGCTTTTACTAATCTATGAGTAATGCTCCTCATTCCTTACTTCCTTGTACCTTTTACATTTGTGTCCTATCGGAAACGCTTTGTTTTTTGGGTGTTTATTGCTTTCAAACTTTTCATTCTTTCTGCCCCTTTGTTTTTCAGCTTTATGACCTCGAGTGTCTCATTAGTGTTGCATTTTTACTCTCATTATATTTTCATTACCAAGAATTTTGTCTTATGTTTTGAGGATTCATGTTTTCCTTTATATTTTGGACAATTTCAAATAAGTTTGAAAATACTGAATAGGATTTTCTTCTATTTTATTATTCTTCCCTAAATTTTCAGTTGCTTTTGTGTTAACTCTTACTCCTCCTTTTAATTTTGTACCATTCCCTTTGCAGCTGTTTGAAGATTCTTTTTTTCATTGATTCAAATTTGTAAATGAAAGGTAAAAGAAAATGTACCCTTTCTCTCTTTTGAGTCAGTTTATTTTCTTTATAGAATCTTATAACTGGGATGGATGAACACGAGGACTTTGTACAAGTGAGAGGTGTAGACATGCTGGATTCACTTCAGTATAAAATGTACTGTTCCTCAGCACACTGCTACTATGCTGATAAAAGCTTTATTCTGTACCTTAACATTCCTACCTGGAACTTTACCTAAACTCTTGTTACTTTTAAGAAGGTAAAATGTGTTTTTATTGTGAGAGAAAGCAAGGTTTCTGCTAATTTTTCTGTAAGTTTGGTGGTAGTGATGGTGGTGGTAGTCTCTTTGGTTGAGTTATTACAAACACAGATACTTATTGCTGTTATATACCATGTTCAAACTCTGTGCATTCCTCAAGTTTGAAATCTTTCTGAAGCTCTAAAGAGAAAGAAAATTAAACATGGTCAGGTCTGCATATTGTTCCAGTTGTTTTCTACATCTTTAGCTACCTTAATCTCAGGATTATTGTGGCTGTACCAGGGCTGCCTTTACTCAATCTGAACATACTGTTTTAAACTTGATGTGATTTTTTTGGGAGGAGGTGGTTAATATGGAGTTACCAAGATGGATATTAATATGCTGTGCATAATATTTTTATGTAAGATAATTTACTTATAAAGGCAAGAACAAAATAGATGGTATTGTCATATCTAGATTATGGAACATTATTAATTATAAAATGTGTTAGAGGAACGAGAGGGTAATGATCAGGTCTCATGAGATAGACAATTAAGTGTAGCAAATTTCAACTGAGTTATATTTTGTTTTTCACTTCTGGCATTTTATCAAAGTTGGTTTTGATTTCTCGTATCTCTAAAGAAGTCATTTCTACTTATTCACATATGCACTGCTTGGTGTTCTTTTCTGAAATCAATTCTCTTTTATAGTTCTTGTGATATTCTGTGGTCCTGCTTACTAGAAATTGCTGGAAACTAGGTGGAAAGCATTGTATTTGCTACCATTCCCACAAATTGTATGCTTCATTGGGTCTGTAGAAAAAAATGAACACAAGCTTTTCAAATGGCCACATCTTGCTCCAATGTGCTTTTATGGCCCAACTCTAAAGCACTATCTAAACTCCAAAGCTCTCCAGTTCTTGGCTCACCCTCAAGAGCAGTGCTGTGAGCAGCACTCTCATCATATAGTATTGCTTTTGTTATTTTATGACAATCTGCAGACACTCAGGAGAGCAGGATGGGCAATTCATATAATTCCACCACATAATGCAAATTTCCTTGAACTGCAAGGTAGCATTTGTCTTAGGAGGAACATGAAGGTGAATCCTGAGTGCTGTAGAGATGCAGGTGATTTATGAGCCATGGGAAATGATCCTGCCCCACCGGCTGGTTAAGTGTGGGGCTTTATCAGCTATAAAGCATAAATCTACTGTACAGGAGGCTGTTCAGCTTTATTGCTAGTTTCTAACTTGAAAATTTTCCTGTTGGGGATAGAACCACCTTGTCTGGTCATTTATTTCTCATGCTTAAAGCCTTGTTATAGCACGAGTCTGCCTACATCAGTATTAGAATTTCCTACCTGGATGTAGAATAACTTGGGTCAGTACTTAACGCTTCTTTTCTTCTTTTCTTTATGGTTCAGGAACGGAGTCCAGTGATAAAAAGAAGCATATCACAACAAGAGTTAGGACCATGAAGAGCTTAATTCTGAGAAGCAGGGGAAATAACCCAAAGAAAAGCCAAAGTGTATTTATTAATGAGGAAAAAGAAGTAAAACTTTTCATAGGTGACAGAGGAAAAGCAAAGAGCAAGAAAGTTGTTAGTGCTCTATGTTTACTCTTCAGGGCTGTATGCGAAATATGCAATATGAAGAATAAGAGTTACATCTATCCCTGTATGTTATTAATATCTTTGACTATTCCTTTAGGATCTATTCCTAGCATTTCTTTTATTCTACCTATGCATTTTGTTGTTATTGTTGTTATTCCTGTTGTTTTAGATTGTTATTATTCATACCACAAAGGAAAGAAGGATGTTTTTCGGTTTTTTCACCTTTTCAGTTTGCAAGCATGTGATTTATGAGCCCTTAAATTTGCATATAATATAGGTACTGGGACTTTTTGAAATGACATTTTCAATTGTGTGGAGTCTAGTACACACATATTATAGCTTAGAATTTGTTTTTTGATTTCCCATAGCACTGATTAGCTTTACCCAGAAATAAATTACGTAAATGAGTGAATCAGAAGGTGGTGGTGAACAGTTAATAACAAAATAAAACAGATTTTCAAATCTCTGATGTTTCAGTCAAAAGTAAATCTAAGAAAGAATTTTAAAAACTTTCTAGTAAAGATTGTTTCCTAAATGCAATTATAAGTTTTAATGCATTTAGATTTAAGTTAACCCTGTTCAGCATGAGATAAGCCATCACAGGATGTCTGCTAGTAGTGCATGAATGGGTATTATAATTACATGAATCTCTGGTAGAAAATTCTCTATTTAGGGTGTGTTGGACTATGTTCTAGCCCAGCTTCGTAAGTTCAGATCTCTAGCACCTTAAGCATGTGTTGTTATTGTCTCACAACTCATTTTCCAGCTTTGGAGTGGAAGACAGATAATGCCTCCCTAACAGGTCCACAACGATGCCCTAAGTTCAACTTACAATAAGAGTAGAAAGTGAAAGAGCCTCAGCACCAGAAAGAGGCGTAAGTCTCCCTCAAATGTGGAAAAATATTTTGAACATATGTATTTTGTTCCAGACCTTCAAAATATACATTATTAGGATATACTAGTCTATGATGAATTTCGTTCTTCTTGCACTTCTTTATAATGCATTAGCAGATGCTGTACAATAAGCTCTAAACTTTATCAGCTTATTATAGTACATCAAGCAAGTATTTTATATAAAAGTAGAGCGTAACACTAGAAAATAGCTCTCCAAATGAGCAACATAAATAATCATTTCTAATACTGCAATATGAATTTTAATCTTTTATCAATAATGAGAGTTATTTACTTATATGGAAGCTGCTTTCTATAAAGTATCAGTACAAAAATGTCTGTGTTTTTAGTTCTGTTTGCTCTGTGTTTGTGGATGTGTGTATATTTAGAAGAAGTGATGGATATGTTTTATACTTTGAATTTTGGTGATAGAATCATGGGTGTATCCATATGTTCAAATTCAAAGTGCATACACAAAATGTGGGAGAATTTTGTAAATAAATTGTAACTCAGTAAAGATTCTGAAATCTCATAAAAACTTCCATGTAATTTTAGTATAGTTAACATATATCTTAAAGTTGTCATTATATAACTTAAAGATTATGCACCTATAGGTAATGTTATACTGTAATTTAGTGAAAATAAAATTAAATTTTCATTATATTTTTTCATTATAAAGACATTTCAGTTTTTAAAATTAAAATAATATAAGTATAAATTAATCAACTCAGTCATAACCATTGGTATAAGGTATATGTTCAAGAACATTTCATTATAATTTCATGCATACATTGTGTTTTAAAATTATAGAAGTATAAAACAAGTTCAAAGTTTGATAAACATATTTCTTAATATAGTGAAATCTCATTAGATGTTATGGTTTAAATATTTAGCATTAAAATAATGTGAAATTATTCAGCAGTATTGTTTTAAGAAAAACATATTCAATTTCTTGAGGCTCATAACTGACAGAGATACTGCATTTTTCCGAAGTATGAATCTTGAAGATGCACAGAAAACAGACATTATTTTCAGTATATGGGTGACTCAGGTATCTCTAGTAGTGGAATCGAGGCTTCCATATCATTAAATTTGGTATGAGCTTCATTTTATTAAATTTATTTCAGTTTCATTAGGAAAATGGTACCATTTTTCTACACAGATCTATATTGCATTGATCAGTTGATTAAGTAGAAAGGTTGCTGCTTCTCCCTAACCACTGTCATGCTGAGACATTGTGAGAGAGACGATCAGACGTAACCGTACCAAAGATGCAACCTGGGGGTCTTGGCGCACATGCAGCTCTCGCTGAAGAATGAAAAGGTCACTTGTTTCGTTATGTGCTTTAGTGTTTGGCTAACATTCAAAGTTCACATCTCAGACATCGAGTTGAAGTGTTTATTTTCTCAGCAAAAACAACAAAAACTTTCTTGGAACTAGAACCCTAGGAGCAAAGCTCTAAATCCAAACTTTGCTTTAGACTTTTCTCATATGTGAGGCTGTTACTAATTGCCTCACATAATTAATTAAAACCATTGAAGTCAGGACAAAAATATGGAATTGCTTCATTTTCTATGATTATTATGTGGAGAGGCATTTCCAGGTCAGCCGTCCTAATGCTTTGGAAAACCGTGGAAGTGTTGTTCCAGGAGAGATGAAAATATAACGTGATGTAAACAAGTTTTAACACCTTTAAGGTAGAGTATGTGCATCAGGGCAGCAGAATTTACTAATAGAATGTTTTCTTGCTAATATTGTCCCCAGGGCCTGAGTATTTCTGGAGGATATGTAAGTTGATCTTTCCACAATAATGTAGCTGAATAACGAGTCAGGAGAAGGGCAAGATGAACTGGTTATGGCTTTTATAATTCAGTACATGGAGGAAAAACGTGTTATTTATGAAGACAGATATGAATGCACACTGCAAAAAATTCAATGCAAGTTTTAAATAGTTTACAATTACATATTTTGCTACAGTTTAGGGTCAAAATACATATTGGGTTTCGGAGATTATTCTCCAAGGACTGATGCAACTCTAAAACTTGGGTGAGAGGGACAATTGCTACCCAAAAATTCTGTGCTTCTGTGATTAAACTGACTATGTTCTTCACCAACTAAGCATTCTGAAAAAAACACAATGGGCTGTATTTCTCCTACATTTGCATGTTTAATTGCTATGTCATTTTGATAGATCTTGTGATATGCTCTGCTGTAAACATACCATCGCTGCATCTCACTATTAGCTTGAAATGAAATGATTTATTAGAAAAAGCTACAGACTTCTGATTTGGCTGCCAATTACAATTTTAATGAAGTTCAATATAGTGTTAGAAATATAATTGTAAGTGTACTTGTTATTCTAATTTTTTATAATTTGATTCATAATTTCTGGCTCATAATGTTCTTTTCCCACTCCTGGTAATAACACTTATTTTACCAGTAGCTTTATTTAGTAATAATCATTTGAAATTAAATATCATTATTATCCCTCTTCTCATGCTACACTTTTAGAATCTTGCTACTGAGCTAGCCATTATAAAGGTTCTCATTCACTTGAGCACGAGGTCAATACACAGAGCCGTGATACTTTTCTCCCCTATGATTTCCCCCAATAAGCACCTCTGTATTTCACACCTGAAGTGGTTTTGAAATTCCTACATGCAGACCACCCTCCAAATGTAGCTCCAGCCTGCCAGACTAGATCCCTTCAACTACATATTCTCACATGCCCTCTAGTTTGTTCTTTTGTCTTCTCACCTTTTTTTAAAAAATGTATTTGGTATAGGGTCTCACCACGCAGCTTGGACTAACAGTGAGCCTCTTGTTTTCAGCCTTTCTAGCACTGGGATTACAGGTGTGCACCACCACTCCTGGTCACAGTGGCCTTCTCAGCATGCTCAGGGGTGGGGCCAGCACCTCTTGTGGTATCAGAGATGGAACCCCAGTCCCTGCACTTGCCTAAGCAGGTGCTTAGTCTGCTGATCAATCTCAGTGGCCCTTGTCTTCTCACTTTTTTATAGATGTGATTTTTTCTTATCTTTTTTTTTTCCCCAGAACTGGGGATTGAACTCAGGCCCTTGTGCTTGCCTGGGAAGCACTTATTCCACTGAGCTATCTCCCTGGCCCCTCTTTTGTTTTCTTTTAAGACAGAATAGTTCAGGCTGAATTTGAACTGACAGCAATGCTCCTGCCTCAATGTCTAAAAGGCTGAGGTTTGAGGGATATGCCACCATGCCCAGCCACATGGATGTAATTTTAACTATTGAGATGAAAGAAAATAAGAAAGCAGATATTATGGGGCCTGGGAGATAGCTCAGTAGAATACGTACATGCCTGGCAAGCACAAGGTCCTGAGTACAATCCCCAGTATCGAAAAAAAAAGTAATGAGATCACTGTGCTGAAGAGGTATCTGTGATCCTATGTTCATTATGGTACTGTTCACAATAACCATGATATGGAAGCAAGTTTAGTATTTATCTATAGATTAATGAAGAAAATGTATCATATATGTATGTTGAAATAATGTATCAATTTTTAAAAGAAAATCCTATCATTTGTGACATTAATGGAATTGCTAAATATTATGTTGAATGAAATAAAGCAGTCACAGAAAAATAAGTACTGTTTTATTTTACTCATGCATGGAATCTTAAAATGTTAATTGCTTCTGAGAACCTGAACACCATAGGAGCAACAATTAAACATTGAAAGAAAAGGAGGGGATAGGGCTCTTCGCTAGGATTGCTTTTCAATTACAGTGCTATAACCACAAGGGGCAGCGAAGATACTTGGGTATCTTCCAGGCTTAAGAAATTATCTCAGTTATTTTTCTCTTATTGCTGGTACAAAATGCCTGACACCCAAATTTAAGAAAGGAATGGTTTATTTAGTGGACAGTTGGAGTTTTCAGTCCATACTCGGCTGGCTCCAAGGCAGAGTGACACAAGACACAGGGCAGCAGCTCATGGTGGCAGAAAACAGGAAAGAGTAAAGGGAGGGACAGCAGCTGTGGCTTCTAGCCAGCCTCTCTCCCCTCCTCACTTTTTAATGTAGATTACACACCCTACGGTGGTCAGGAATAGCAGTCACAACCATAATTCCAGCATTGGATCATGAATTAATCACACAGTCTAAAAGCCACCGCATGACTGCATGAGGCTTTGGAGGGATGCTTAGACACCAAGCGTAACAGAAATAGGAAAGATACAGCTGAGCAGTCAATATTCATCACACTCTCTTTCTGCCAGGTACTCATGCATGTTAATGCAGGAGGTAAATGTATATGAATTTTTAAATTTATCTTTAATTGAAAAATAGTAATTGCATGTATTTATGGGGCAAAATGTGATGTTTTGATGTACGTGCACATTATAGAAAAGTTTAATGAAGCTAATTATGATATCCATTAGTTACCAATCATAAAGAGACTGGGCAGAGGAAAGAGAAGTGGGGAGAAGACATGCTGATTATGGTGTACAAAGCTCCAGGCACATAGTACTTATAAATCTAATGCATTAACTCTACTTGCTCATCATAATTCTTAGTGATGTATTATGCAATTGAAAGTTGATATTAATTTTCAATTTCAGTCTAAAATAGATTTTATTATTCTCACTACACACACACACACACACACACACACACACACACTCACAAGTCTCTGGCTGAAGAAAGGGAGGATTGTAGTGAATACCTCTGCTGTGCTCTATCCTTGCTCTTTCATGAACCTGGAAGCTTGCAAAGCATCTTCAGCCATCCTTGCAATTTCTGCACCAAAATTTAAAAAATGTTTCTTCAGGAAGGGCCCCATTGCCCTTCTCCCTCTGAGGTGTAGCTGTTGCTGGGGCTGTCCTTAGGAAACCAGAGGTAATGTCATCTTATGCTGTATTTGCACTGTCTCCCTTGTTCTCCTTGCAGTCACAAGTGTTCAGTAAATATTCTTCAAGTTCTTCAAGTTTAACTATAATTTTAGCTTATACAGTCTCTCTGCAGAGCATATAGCAGTACCTAAGAGACAAATATGTTAATCAAAATTAAATATTCAAAAATATTTATAAGTTTTAAATATCCAGAAGTGCTCACGATAAGTATAATTTTTGATGTGTCACAAAACGAAAATAATTAAGTACCTATCAAAGAAACTGGAAGAAAAAGAGATGAGAAATGATTCAACAGATTTTGAGTTGATTAAGATTTTAATTTATAAACAGAAGAAATGTTAAGTAAGCTGATCTATAAAATAATACAAGTTTTTAAAGGAGCATAAGTTCTAACTGTTGTTCTATCAACATTTTTTCAGGTGGTCTGTTGTTACTTTTTCCAACTAGCTTCAAAAATCACAAGCATCCTGACTCAGCTCTACAGCAAATGGGATTTGGCCGTGCATCTTCATGTGAAGTTGGCATGCCTTTTTTAAAAAAGTCTTTGGCACTTCATCTTATCACTTTTTGAAACTCTGCTCTGTTGTATAATCACTCTTCTGTACCTATTTTCCCAACTATTCCATAATGGGAATCTGTCTGGTTGAACTCTTACTGTGATTTTTATGATGAAAATCTTCCCATTGTATGACAAATGATTTTGGATCTTTCAATAATTTTGAAGAGAACTGTAGTTATGATTCATGTATCGATGATGTGAATACCAATTTTAATGGAAATGATCTAATATTCCATCATTAATGACATAGAGACCAATGGTTAGAAGCAGGAGTAGATAATTTTAAATTGAAAAATATTTATCATGCTTCATAGATTGAATTCTCATAATAGATAATAACAGAATGGCTAGATATATTGGCACATTTTTATCCATAAGAAGATATATGTTTTCTTGATTTAAACATTGATTCTCAATTTAGTTTTAGTCACTATGTATACCTGAGTCAATGAATCTTGATATTGACCTTAATTGTAATCAATTTCTCCTTCATGTTGGCAAAGTCATAAATCATTGTTATATGACATACTGGTGTTACTGTTTTCTAATTTCCCATGACATTCTCAGATCAATATCTCCCTATTTACTAAATGAAGAAAACAGTTTATTCTGATAACCCATTTGTAGTACACAGCATTTGAAAATTAGGATGCTGATATGGTAACTTTTAAGCCCCTAAAAGACACTGCAAGGTAGGATATTATCAAGGGAATTCGTGCTCCTGATGCCTTGGAATCTTAAATAACACGATTCATAATTGATGATTGATGCACATTTTTATTTCTAAGTGTGAATACTACATAAACAAATAGGTAGTTACATTATTCTATTCAGAGACATGCCACTTAAAGCAATATTATAAATGCAAAATAGTTGCAATTGAATTAAGCAATTTAACCTGAACCATAAAATTAGTTGCTCGAATATAGAGTTGGAGGATAATTGCCAGATTTCAGCATCAGTATGTACCATTCTCTAAAACTTTCAACGTGTTATGACAGTGTTGAAAATATAAAAAGCTGTACCTAGATAAAATTGACTCATCAAAGGAAGCACACAGCAAAGAGACTACAGAATGGGCCTGGAAAATTAGCAAGGCCTGGTGCTTCCACCTAAATCATTGTTACACACTAATTAGTGCTGTGCTCTGATTTGAGGCTTTAAATTTGTTCCTTTGAAGATTTTCTTAAAATTGTATTCAAAGGAAAGACTCTCTTTTAATAAAACTGTATAATTCTCTGTTCACTTGGGAGACGTAGCTTTCCAGCATAATGCTGCTGAAAACCAGGAGCTGACTTCTAATAGAGGCGCTAATTATTAACATTCCAGCATCAGCAGAATGCCGTGTTCTCTCGATGGCAATAAAATAATAGCGCACAAATATTTCTCCTCTATTGCAATAAGTTCTTGAAAAATTCAATAATGTTCATTAAATACATAAATGTGAATATTAAAAATAAAGATTTCCCCCCCCCATGATTTATTATGTACTGTCTGAAAAGCAAAGCTGAAGAAAAGCATCATTATACGGCATAAAAAGGACTTTTGTGGCTGTTAATTATAATGTAAATTTATCATTATACCAGGGGGAAAGAATGACTTCATATTTGCAATCATCAGGCATTCCTTTATCACTCACAATATAGATGCATTAACCTTCAATAATTCACAGAGTACAATATGGACAAGGATAATATAAAATGATGAGACGCCTTAAAATGATTTAAGAGAAAATTCTAGTAATGGTCTGTTATAAATGCAAGCTTGACACAAGAAAAGAAGGCATTTCACATAGTTTCTGAAAGGCAGAATAGTTCACAGGATATACCACTCTTACTTCAGGGTCACCGTCTGAAATACACCCTATTTACTATGCTTTTGCTACTGGTTTTATGTTGATATCAGATGTAATCAAGTCTTAAGTACAGCAAGCTGTCATTACTAAGTTAGGAAATAAGAAACTTTTCCTGGGCATCAAAGTGATATACTTCTTTAGGTACTAACGCTGCATCCTTGGGAAGGTGACTTCTCCTCTCCAGGGCTAGATTTCCTTACTCAAACTGAGTGCAAGCTGAGCTGATTCCCTAATACGCACAGTTCATGCCATGGAGATCATGACAGAATTGACCTTGAGAATGTGACAGCTCTGGTGTGAGTGAGCAGTTCTGTATTGTGTCACTGAAACTGGAAATGGGTAGTGTTTCCCAGATGTTTTCCTGTGTCGTGTTGAGGAAGGCTAGTGTTCAGCAGAGGACCTTGGGAGCCTGGGAAAAAGAAAGGAAACAAAACAGAACAAAACAAAAAAACCCATGCCACTTTAATTTCAAAAGTCGACATTAAGGTGTAGTGGTACAGTTCGTTTTCGCTGTCCCCTGCTCCGTGGCCTGCGCACTGCTGCCCAACTGCACATGTAGGTTTGAACCTACAGACAGAAGCCTCAGGGAGCCCCCGGCACCCGCCGGCCTTCTGGTCCCACCTGAGCAGCTTCAGCAAGATCTGATTTGTGTCTGTCTACACCAGGGAGACTTAGCACTCTTTTGCCAGATCCATTCTGATACTTGAATTCTCCAAATATTGTATAAGAAACAATATTTATATCTCCCAGATTTGCTAAAACTTACAATAGTCTCGCTTTCATGCCGGAGCCCTAGACAATGTAAGTTGGTGGGTAAGAATGATGGTGCTACCATATTTAAAAGGTTTTTAGATATTACACATGTTAAAGCAAGATGCCCTTGTCTTGGCAAGAGACTTACATTAATTGAACTGTAAAATAATAAGACTTAGAACAATGAGGTGTCCTAGGATATCATCACGTTACATTATTTTATGAGGAGATAATAATTACCTGCAATGAAAATTAAGACATAGGATCTTCAGTTTATTTTGTTTTCATTTTAAAAACGTAAGAATTATAGATGATCAAATATTTTAGATTTATTATTGTTTCTGTACCAACAATATTCTACATATGCTGTTGTTCTTATAATTGAAGGTATGTCTTGTGCTAATAAAGCTTTAAAAATGGAAATTTGTTAGAAGCAGTCAATGCTCTAATTAGCTTCGTCTCCTTTTTTCAATTGTTTGTACTTTTTCTTTTCTTAATTTCTTATACATTGCTCCAGTTTTTTCTTCTTCCAATTTTATGTGTGTATATCTGGTAATATGAATAGCTAGTTGTAAGACAATACCAAGTATTACAACAAATACTGTGAAATTCATATTACGTTGTTAAGTAAAATTCTGTATGAGTTGTCAGTTTTTCTGTTTTAATTCTAATTTGTCCTTTCTTTAAAAAAAAAAAAAAAAAAGGGAAAATGGCAGTTTCTGAGACTTTTCACCCTGTACAATTCTAGGAGCTGATTCCCATATTCATTCTATTTTTCTGAAGAAGCCCAGTATGCTTTCTCTGGTTATGTTTAAAGGTTAGAAATATCAATTATAGTAAATACATTTGGGCGAAGTTTGGGGGAGAGCTGCTGGAATGAATTACCTAAAACTGGACAGAGGGCAAAATACTTATTTTTTCATATTTCTGGAATTTGCATACCAAAGCAAGGTGCAGGGAGGCAGTGAAAAGCTCAGTGCCTCTGTCGTCCCTTCTTGTGGCTTCCTCTCCATGGCACAGAGACACGGCCTCCACTACCAAGCGTCCATCTTCCCTTTTGTGTGATTCTATCTGAGATTTCCTTTTACTGTGAGCGCACACCCCAAGCAACAGAGGTGCTGCTCTACATAAAAATTCTACTTCCAAGTATGTGGGACTGAATCAAATTTCCCCTGAAGGTCAGCACTGAACCCAACTGTTGAAGTTGATTTGATTCTGTCTTGCTATTTGATTTCTGTCCAAAGTCACAGCAACAAATAAGCTAATAATCGATGCACCACATTCACAGGTGTTAGACTAGGAAGACTGTTTTGGGTTAGTGCTACCCAATACAATATAACACTTTACCAGGGATAGAAGTATCAAATATATACAATGACAGAAAACAATGTAAGAATGAAAAGTAGCAGGAGAGGGAAGAAGCATGGGCAAGTGTAAGGAGCAAATAATCACAGAGACGAAGGGGTTTAAATTTATTTGATCATTATATTATTTTATTTTAAAATATATTTATTAATTTTATTTTATTTTTTTACATTTATTTTAATGAATCACAGCATTGTGGACTAATCAAATCCATTCTCTGACATGAGGGGATGGTGAGTGGAAACTATTTGATTTCTAAAGTTGTCAGGTTTAATATTTTGGAATAGGAGGTATGAACAGCCGCTGTTCCTCATTGCCTGAGCTGTGGTGTTATTTCGACTTCAGATTGCCCTGCATACAGATACTTTTTCCCAACACATCCAGATGCTCCATGATCAGCAACTTAGCCCAGTACTGCACAGTCTGCAGCATCACAGTGCAATCTACACAAGCATGTGTGTCTCGTTTGGCCCGCTAAGTCCCTAGGATGAACATCCTTAGCCCAATGAAATGATAAATGCCAGCTTTCAGGAGTTTGGTAGTCAAGAAACCCCAGGAATATCAACTGAACATTTTAGAAATCAAAGCCTTTCTGTGTAGGAAGGGGGAAATAAGATTTTGTGGAGATCTCATAAATGGTAAAAGGGCAGTCATTTGTCCACATGCTTTTATTCTCATCTTCAGAGTTAAAAGCTCTTTCTTGCTTTTACAAACCACAGATTGCACTCTCCTTTGCCCTCTATCTTGCCTTCTTTCTCATTTCTTTTCCAGTGCTCTGATATATTTCTGTGTATGTTTACTCACTTATTTCATTTTCTTCTACTGAAATTTTGTAGCAAAATATCTTTCAGAATGTTTTCTTTTAAGTTATAAAACTCTAGCATTTGAAAGAGAAATAGATCCTAAGTAAAATAGCTAAGAAGCCATCAAAATGGATTATAGACTAGCATATATATTAAAGTAAGCCTGGCTTTAATTACTTGTCATACAAGTATGTTGATGACATTTTTTAAAATCCCATCTATAACTCACACAGATGTGATCAAGCGTAATCATTCGGGCTTTAGACATCATCCTTAAAAGAGTGCCAAACATTTCTACAAATTTTCCCACATACGATAATTAGATTAACTTGGGAGATAATTGTCCCATAAATAATACTTGCAATAACCGTATTTATTAGGATATTATAATGCATGACCAAAATTTTACTATGAGAGAGACTATACTTATAAAATGAAATAGAAATATATCACTTGAATAGATATTTCACAATTTCAGTGAAATGCATGATAATACCATAAAAGAACTAATAAATTCAAATATACACAGCTAACATATGCTTTTGATGTTTGCTCTCAGTTTCTGCTCACTAAATTAGAAGATATCAAACACTTCTTCCTTTAATCTAAGGATTAAGAAAAAAAAATGTTCACTCTGTGCTGTCTAAACCCTGCTCATTTATTGCCCAGATCTTCACTGCCTGTGGTTCTGAGACTTCCCCCTGAGCCAGCAGGATTAAATATGACTCCAAATATGGTAATTTTTGAAAACCCTGATTTTCACTTGTTAATCTCAAAGGAGATTGCTTTTATTCAACCAAATAGTACTTGATTCAACTTATATTCTTAGGACTGTGATGAGGGCAGTGCTATTCACAACCAGCCTTGGAACCTAAACACAGAGCAGGTAGAGGAATGAAGCCCCAACGAGATGATCCAGTCTGACCCTGCTTACTCCTTTTCCTTCTTCTTTTATAAAGAGACCCATGTTATCCTACTTTATTATCTTAGAAATGCATTCTTTTTTGATCTCTAGTTTTATTTTTAGTTTACACATAATGATCAATTACATTATAGGGATTAGTATAATGATTCACATACAAGTATACAATGTAAGAATGACATTGAGACAATTGGCATATCCATCACCTTCAACATTTATCATTTCTTATAGGCAGGATTTCAAAAATCCTCTCTCTTTTTCTTATTTTGAAATGCATGTTATTCACCCTACCATTGAACACAGCACCACAGCTCAAAATTTCTTTACCTAACTGTAATTTTGTGTCACGTAGTCAGTACCCACCTTCTGACTCTGCAAAGGCTTTTATGCTAGACATCTTGTTATAGTCAGGAATTGCAAGTGGAATAATTTAATACATTACATATAATTTGTAAGATTATTTTATACTAATCATTCACAGATTCATATACAAAAAAGTTCAGGAAATCTGTCATCATACTAAAGACCAAAATAACCTAGCTGAAGGCCTGGATCCCATAGCAATGTCCTGCATGCACCCAGCTGAAGACCTGGAGCCCATGAGAGTGTCTTCCATGTGTCCAACTGGAGGCCAAGAGCCCACAACAATGTCTCATGTAGGCCTGTTTCATAGGTCTGCACTGGGAAGGCCCAAAGGTCAGTGGTGGAAACTAGAAAGCCTACACCAGTGGGATGAAGGCTCTGTGTTAGCAGGCTGAGGGGTCTGTACTGGAGCCAGGAAGTAACACTCAAAGTAAAGACCAGAGCTCCCCTGAAAATTACCACAGTCATCCTCAGCAACAATGAGGCCCCAAGCTCCTGCAATGATTGGAGAGCCATGTCTATATCAGCAAAGCCAGCATGACAGGCTTCTCTAGGACACTGCCATCTTTCCCTCTAGAGCCAGAAAACAATACTCAAATAAGGACCAGAGCTCCCCCAAAATGAACCACAGTCATCCTCAGAAACAACAAGTTTCCAAGGTCCTCTGTCAATGAGAACAGAAGAGTTTATCAGGAAAGTCAGTGTGACAAGCTCCTTATGATAACCAACAGCTCCCACAACTTTTTACAGGTCCCATTTTTATGCTGCTGGCAATAATCCTCAGGTGGGCCTCCCACACCCAGCACCACACTGGCTCAGTTCAGTTGGGTGTTGTAAGCTGACCACTAGTTCCCAATGCACCACACACACCTTCACATACACCAATGATTGGGCTATAGCTGTGGGATAAATAGCCAATAACTGTCCTTCTGCAGTGTCAGGAGTTAGCCAAAAGCAGAACCTCACCTCTTTCACTGAACTATTTATGTTTTGTGATTTTACTTCAGATTCACTCTGTGTCAGACCATCTGCTGTCTCCAGAAATCATTTCTGCTCCTAACAGGCTAGCTTCAGATGCCTTGAAGATTCTGAGATGTGGAGCAGGGGGGTTGAGGGTGTGTTGTGGCCACCTATAGGTGGGTATGTTTATGTGTAGTTGTTAGTTGTTCAGATGTACACATTCTTGCAGATTTTTGTAGTTTATAGAAAATAAGAGAGGTATTTAACAACTTAACCAACTGAATGTTTTATGTAACACTTGTTCTTTTCAGAAATCATTTATCAGCTATATCTTTCTGATTTTTAAAATTAAGTTTTTTTTTAAAACCTTATGTTTAGGTTTCCAATATTCATATAGCTAGATTTTTCTTTTTAATTCCAATGTTCTCAACATGTGATGTTCTGTATTTTAGCCATTAAGGGTTTAATGAGTTTCTGCATTTATTTGATTGATCTCCTATAATATTTATTTTTATGATATGTGACTTTTCAATGAAAAATATCAGTGTATACATGGTACTGGGAATTGAAGTCCATCTTTGATGTACTCTGTCGCTGACCTACACACTTAGACCCATTTATTTTGTTTTTATTTTCTAAACCCTTAGCGCTATAGGGATTAAAAAATATTGTCATTATTACATTTGTGCATTAAACTATCAAGATATTTTCGTTCAGTAAGAAGAAACAATGAACAGTTTAGAGGAGACATTGATAGCTCTAAGACATTTACCATTTATCTTTCAATGAAATCAAGAATATAAAGAAGTTAGAGACCTGTCATGTCAAAAGTGATGCTATTTCAAAAATTGCACTACCTGACAAGTATAGGCTTACATTTGCCAAGGAATTGATAGAGATGTTTGGCAGAGTTGAGAAGATTAGCCTAGTAGGCATGGAGAAAGTGAAGTCAGATTTGGTTGTAACACTGAAACCTATTAGCTGTGACAATATTAGCCATTTTTTAAATCATTCTTATCCTTTTTCCCCTTGAAGTATAAAATACTGATAATTACTTGTGAAAGTATATAAAGTAGGGGCTGGGGAGATGGCTCAGTAGAATAAGCACTTGCCTGGCAAGTGCATTGGCCTGAGTTCAATCCCTGGTTCTGAAAAGAAAAATTATAAAGTCACAAACTAATGCATGGTTATAAGGCTGAATTCTTTACAACATGGTGACAGTAGATTCCAGGTGTTTAGGATAAAATAACATTCTATGGGGTCGTGAGTATACTTGTAATTCAGAGAAAAAAATCACTAGAAAAATTTTTTTTATCTCTGATGCATTTTCCTTGAAATTAACCCAATTGATTGAAAAGTAAGAAGTAACAAGTTCTAATCAGTATTAGTATTGTTAAGATTATGTTATAATAAATATAGGTACTTGATTGTTAATAATTTTTTTTAAAAAAAATCATATGAGTCAAAGATAGAAGTATTAAAACAAAACACTTAAATTGCTGAAAGATTAAAATTGTTGACTTTTTCTGTCATTAAGAGTAGGCAGGCAGGCATTCTTTTCTTGTTCAAGTTGCAGGCATTCGGCAGCTGCGGTTTACAGGGCAGTTATTATGGCCAAGTCCAAGAACCACACCATGTACAACCAGCCAAAAATGGCACAGAAATGACATCAAGAAACCTTGGTCGCAAAGATACGAATCTCTGACGGGGGTACGACCCAAGTTCCTTAGGAACATGCATTTTGCCTCGAAGCACAACAAGAAGGGCTTTGAGAAGATGCAAGCAAACAGTGCCAAGGCCATGAGCACATGTGCCAAGGCTATCCTCATCAAGCCCAGGAAGGTCAGGCCCAAGATCATTCCAAAGGGAATGAACCACAAGCTCACTTGACTAGCCTATATTGCTCACCCCAACCTTGGGAAACATATCTATGCTCACACTGCCAAGGGTTGCAGGCCTTGCCAGCCAAAGACCCAGGCTCCTGCCAAGGCCCAGATTCCAGCTTCTGTTCCATCCAAAGCCCGGGCTCCAGCTTCTGCACCAGCCAAGGCCCAGGCTCCAGCTTCTGCTCCAGCCCAGACTCCCAAAGGTGCCCAGGTCCCTGTGAAGCCTCTACAGTAAAAGCCTCTGTTTTCTAGTGTGAAGACAGGAGGACTGGTGTGACCCCTGTGCTGCTGCCTGTGGAGGACTAGTGTCCTCCTGTGCTCTTTGCACAAATAAACCTGAGGCAGGATATGTTTGGAAAAAAAAAAAAAAAAAGAGTAGGCAGTGGCTGAGGAGATATCTTGGCAATCTAATTGGCTGCCTGGAAAGCTCAAGGACCTGGGTTCAATTCCTAGTACTGCTTGTCCTGCTGGCCCCAGAAACCTGAGGCACCATGTCAGCCACTGAAACCTGGCATGAGGGCACAAGCCTGTAATCCCAGCTCTGGGGAGATAGGAGGATCATTATGAGTTCAATCTGCAAAGTGAGACCCTCTATCAAAATAAATAAATAAATATTTTTAAAAAGGAGTAAGCAAGGACTTTCTAAAAATGTCCCCAATTAAGAAATAAAATCAATAAATAGAATTATGTCAAGCTAAAACTTCTGGAGAATGAAGGAAATAATGAAGAAAGCATGATCAGCGGAAAGTGGTAAAATTTGCTATCTATTCTCCAGGTAGGGTTAATATGTAAAATATATTTAAAAACTTTAAAAAATAAAATAAAAGACCCAATCAAAAAATGGGAAAATGAGAGGAAAAGACGCTTTTCAGAAAAAGCACCAGTGGCCAATACATATACGGAAAAAAAGCTCAAAGTCCCTGGCCAATAGATAAATGGAAACTGAAATGACCTTGAGAGGCCACCAAGTCCCAGCAAGAATGGTTTCACTCAGAAATCAAATAATAACAAATACTGGTGAGACTGTGGGAAAAGGAGTGCAACAACTTTGTTAGTGGGTGTGCAAAGTGGGGAAGCCACCATGCTAATCAGCAGTCTTCAAAACTACAAAAATCAAATTCATCCCACTCAGATATTGTATTTTTAGATATCTTTCTGAAAGTCAAACTACAGTGGCACTTTAATCCCAGTCTACACCAGCTCATTTCATAATAATTAAATGCTGAGGTGCCCTATATGTCCACCTACAAATGAATGTGTAAAGAAAATGTGGTATTTATGCACAATGCAGTACTACTCAGCCATAAAAGTGCTAAACTGAAGTCCTTTGTAGGAAAACTGATGCACCTTGAAACCATAATAAGTGGAAAACAATATTCAGACATGTGAATAAGTTTAAATAATGTGTGGTTTCTCTTTATGAGAAAGCCAAGGGACACATAAACATAAGTAAGTTGAAAAGCAAAATAAATGATAGGCAGTAGAAACAGGAGCTTTGCAAATGAGAACAGAATAAAGAGATGGATGGACGGGGAGTAGGAAGGTGTGTAAAATGAATTAAGATGTGGCATATATGTATATTAAGTACCTACAATGAGGGCTTGGGAGATAGCTCGGCAGTATAAGTGCCTGCCTGACAAGCACAAGGTCCCAAGTTCAAAACCAAGTACCACATGCTGTGCCAACCACGGAAATGGATGTGGTGACATACGATTAAAATCCCAGCAGTAGGGGACAGTAGGGTCACTAAAAGTCCAAACTGCATAGTGAGACCCTGTATCAAAATATAAATAAATAAATAAATAAATAAATAAATAAATATCACAATGAGCTAAGCGTGGCAGCTCAGGCTTGAAATCTTAGTGCTCAGGAGGTTGAACC
>NW_004524644.1:10841434-10857170 GCF_000260255.1 Octodon degus
TATATGCAGGATAGTTGGGATAACTATACAGCTACCTTCTCTTAGTTCAATGAGAAGGGATTTAATATCATGTCTGCATCTTGTCCTCTGAATGAATTTATTATTTTTATCATTAACAATAAAATACATGCGACACATACACCTTCTATCCACGTGGTACACGATAGTATGCTTTATTTACTAAATATCTCTCAGTCTTCAGATGAAAACAATAGGACTCGCACTGAGTGCAGTGTAATTAGGTTGTGAGTAGATGTCCTGATCAAAGGTCGCCTCTGCACTCTCATGTAACACAATGCAAATCCCTCCATTTAATTTTCATTATAGTTTACTATTAACCTTCTGTGGACTTCTACTGAAGTCTCATTTGAGACTGTATTTTTCATATGAATCAGCTGTCTCTGCTATGAAGACATATTACGCATATATTTTTATTTAGTTGACATACATCGTGCAAGATGTTATAAGCCTACCCATTTAGATCAGGCTGACTTAGCATATTGGTTCAATGATTAAAATAGTCTACTATTTTTCTGCTATTCATAAGTTTCTGGGAACTTTTTCTGATCTAAATGAACTTTGTTCTTCCTGTGAAAGTGGAAGGACAAAGGGTCAAAAGGAATGAACTCCATTGGAAAAAAATTAAACTGACTTTAGTTTCAGTTAATATAAGGTGGCGTAGAGCTGACATCCAGTTCCCATTTGTTTACAAATACTAGACAGTATGGAGCTTCTAAACTCTCAGGAGGGACTCCTGTTAGCGAAGTAATAGATATTAAAAGGATTGTAAAAGTCTCTTTTATCTTTCTTTTTATTTCTTTACTCAAAGTGGGGACATTTGGACTCATTTTACCTAACTCAAATTCTCCGTGTTGGAAAATAAATTTGAAAGCAAATACTTATTTGATCAAGCAGATAACCTATGTGATTCAGGGACTGTCTTAATGGATAATGCTGTATTGATTCATAATTGTTAGATGCCCTATAAAATTGCATTATTCTTCTTTCTTTTAGAAATGGGGCTATATTTTCCTGCAACATATCTGAAATAACATGTGGCTAAATGATTTAGAACTAGAGGAGAATTGGCATGAAACCCAAATGGACAGTAGGCCCTTCTTTCTGCACAGGCTGGACAGGAATATTAGGCTGTGCAGTGAAGGAGCACAATTCCTGAGTATACTTGGCTACTTTGCTGTGGATCTACCTTTCAAAAGAGTTCACTATTTTTTTTTTTTTCATTTTATGTATTTGGTACAGGAGCTCATTATGCATCTTTGATTAGTAGTGACCCTTCTGTTTTTGACCTCCCCAGAACTGGGATTATAGGCATGACCACTATGCCCTGGCCTCAGTCACTGGATCGGCAGGCCCTGGGGACAGGGCTGAAATGGCATGTGGTGCTAGGGATCGAAGCCTGGTCCCTGAACTTGCCAAAGCAGGTGCTTAGTCTACTGAGCTATCTCTTTGACCTGAGAGTTTACTTCTTAGTATCACAATTAAGTTTCATGCCATTTCCCACATAGAATTTTCAGCCTCAAAATTTTTAGGTAGGAAATTAAGTTAAAGCCCTATGATGATAGGAACACATTTCCTATAGTACTGACAGTTTTGAGATGATTTTGTAAAGCTTCCCAACTTTGGAATTTTTATACTTCAATTTGTCAATGACAATATCTATGATTCATTTCATAATGAACACACTATAAGATCATAGCATATAGTGTCAATATGTATTTTATAATCTTAATTTGTAAAATTAAAACTTAAAAAACAGTACATATTTAGAAGACAACAATATGCAATGTACTAATTATTGTAACTGTCCTATTAACCTGTTTTGAAACTGTCTCATTGCAATTTCTTTCTCATTAAAATTAATAAAATTTTTCTTTAAAAAAGCATAGCATGCTGATTTATTGACAAAAATAAAGCATACCTACAATGTCATATCATAAAAATTTAGATTAAGAAATAAGCCATATTTGTTTTCTAGATATTTCATTTAGAGATGTAACCTTTAATTTATTTTTATCAATTGTAACTACATTCAGATCTTATATTACTCAATAATGACTATACTGATAGTCAAGAGCATTGTACTAATGTGACAAAGTATATGAGATTTGTTTATTTATTTTTATTTATTTATATTTTGGGGGAGGGGACTGGGGATTGAACTCAGGCCCTTTCATTGCCAGGCAAGTGCTTATTCTGCTGAGCTATCTCCCTGGCCCTGAGATTTTAAGAATATAAAATATATTTTAAAAACAAAAACAGAGCTTATGCATCTGGAAGACCCCAGGGTTAGGACTGTTCTTTGCACACCTCAGGCCTCCTGTGGTGTCTCTGCAGCTGTCATTATGTCACAGAATGAATGTATTGAATTACACCATAAACACTATGAGTACCTCTTGGGTTGCCATGAGAAAAAGAGAAAGGAGAAAGTCAAGAGGCTCATGAGCATTCAAAGAAGGGGGGAAAAATTGCCCTGAGGGCTAAGCTCTACCACAAACAACGCCATGTTTGTGAGAAAGCGCAAATGAAGAAGATTATCAAGATGCATGAAAAGGGAAACACCAAACAAAAGAAGGATGAAAAGACTCCACAAGGAGCAGGACCTGCCTGCCCGCTGGACAGAGGAGGACAGTCTCAGGCAAAAGTACCTTCCAACATGATTAAACAAAAACAAAAAGAAAAGGCAGGAAAATGGGAAGTTCCTCTGCCCAAAGTTCATGCCCAAAGCAAAACGGAAGTATTAGAAGTTATTTGAAGTGGAAGAGAAAAAAGAAGACATGAAAGAGGATGATTACTAAAGTCTGCTTTGTTGAAGATGGCTTTGCAAAAAACCATCTAATTATGAAAGAGTCATTAGGCCAATGGGCTTACGTTTTAAGAAGGCCCATGTAACACATCCTGAACTGAAAACCACCTTTTTCCTGCCAATAATTGGTGTGAAAAACAATACTTCATCTCCACTGTATACAACTTTGGGTATTATTACCAAAGGAACACTGATTGAGGTGAACGTGAGCGAGGTTGGCCTTGTGACACAAGGCGGCAAGGTTACTTGGGGTAAATATGCCCAGGTAACCCGCAATCCAGAAAATGATGGATGCACCAATGCAGCCTTACTAGTTTTTACTTTTTCCTACAATAACTTCTTACACTTATTGAAGACTACGAAGCAATCAGGAAAACCATAACTTGAGTACTTAGGAACAACTCTCATGACTGCATTCATTAAGAAAACTATTTATTAAATTGTAAAAACATTAAAATGGCCCAGTTTTACAAATTGGTCTTTTATTAGGGGTCTGCTAAGGGCTTATGTGTTGAGATTGAACCATTTGAAAAAGTAAGCATAAATCTTTGCCTTAGAGGGCAGGTAACACAGAAACAGCTCTCTCATTGCTAAAAAGCCACTAGTACTTAAAGTCAGTGAAAACTTAATTTAGGGGTCAAGGGCTAGGTAATCTGCTTAAGCTATTCTACCTCATCATTTATCATTAGTCCTAAAAAAAAGTAACGTCTAAATTTATTCTCAATATAGTCTATTTACAATAATTTAAGAGTGGCATTAGACATTTATTTAAATAATTCTAACTTAGTTGCACTGATGCCCTGGAAAGAAACCTTATTTGCAGTTAAATAGTAGAAGAAGGTTATATGTTAGGTGTGCATCTCAAGTTTTGTGATCTGAATTAAACGGTCATGGCTTGAAAAACAAATCAAATAAAAAGAAATATATTTAAAAATTTCCTGAATTCACATATGAAATCCTAATACATCATTAAGAGTACATTTTATTGCTAAAACTGAGGATATTGCACTTCTAGATACAGAAACTATGACAAATCCTTTCACAGTATAAACAATATAGGAAAAGTGCACGTTGAATCTGAATGTGTAACATGTTACAATCCTTTAAGTGCCTGTTTTCTTTCTGAAAATTATCCTCATATTTGTGATGCACTTCAAATTAAAAAAAGATTTCACATTTAATTTTGCTCTATAACAATTATTGTCAATAATATTTCCATTTTAAAGATAAGTAAACTATGTCCTGATCAAGGTAACTGCTTTAAGTCAGACCCTGTGGGTAGCTGATACTGACAAGTCCTGCAAATTCTAGTACTGTTTATTGTCCTGAAACTAAAGGCAAGTTAAGAGAATTGGAGTGTCTTCCTGACAACAGACATGAGACTGATAAATAATTCCAAACTATGAGCCATTCTTCGGAATTCAGATCTGGTTGTTATCTCCCTGCTTTGTGGAACATCCTTCCCTAAAAAGCCCAGAAGCAACACTTTGAGGTCCCTTTCATTTCATCATTCGCAACCCTGTACCATGTTGCAAGGTCACAGCGATTTAGTTCGCTTTCAAATCCTTGCACATAATCCCAGGCAAAGCATTTTGCCAGGCAATTAAATGTGGTGACTTCTCAAGTTTGTCCCCATGTTGTTCCTGAGAAAGAAATAGCTACAAAGCCAGAGCCTCATGTATGTGACTGCAGACTATCAAGCTAGATTCTTAGAGCAAATTTTCCTTTTGGATTCTTGGTGTATGTTTATGCCAGAAGTTCATCCTTTTATTGAATCTATTATTTATCTATCTGTAGATACCGAATAAATGAATTGTGAAAGATAAGTAAGTCATAATTTCACTCGTTTTTTTCAATTAAAATTTTCAAATGCATATTGAAGTAAAGCCTTTCTTCCCTTCTACCAACCTACAACAGTAGGTAATAGAAGTGGGACAACTTTCATCAAATCATAGGAGATTCTTTTTATATATGCCAAAAAGCATCTACAGACCACACTTTTGGAACCAAAACTTGATGCTATTTTCTGCCAATAAAAATAATAATCCTAGAAAGTATAGGCTGAAGAAGCCTTGTTGAATGATTGCACAGAAACTTCCATGATTCTAATGCTTATTAATTGAACTCTATCTCACAGAAGCCAGTCAGTCTAAGAATTGTTGAAGAAGGGAAAAAAAGTCACAGGATGTGAATACAAACTGAAATCACCTACTCATAAAAGTCCAATAAATAAAGAACTTATTAGGTGTAATCATTTTATTATAGGATTTAATGTTTGAAGGAACTTTACAGATGCCCTCTAGAACCATCCTCTGCGTTTGACATTGGGCAAAGGACTGTGCACATTTTACCACACATTTATCCGCATATGCATCCCCGATTACCCATTGACCAAGGTGATGGTTCTTTCTGGTTCATTTTAAAAGTTAAGAACACTCATCAAGACTCAGGAATGCAGGTCACTCATGAGACTTCAACATATCTTTAGTTTCCTTTTTCTGTTGATGTAAATGTGTGTGGAAGGGAAAATTTGCATTTCAGTGCATTAATTCATACAATTATGTTTGATAATAAAATAAAAAACCCTTAACAATGTGAAGAAAGCTCTGATCAGCACAGGTGAGTGTTCACCCACCCATTTCAAGCTGATCTCAGTCACACCTCCAGGCAAATATTATGTTTATTTTCTACTCTGTACAGAGCATGTTATAGAAGTTCATAAACACAAAAGATCATGCCATGTGTTCACTTGTAAGGGTGCTTCCTTTGTTTCATGCAATATTTTTGAGCTTATTCTCTTTTGTGGAGTTAACAGTTTTACTCACTGCGTAAATATAAGACTATATTAGTTCGCCTGCCAATGTGCATTTAATGGTATCTAATACATAGGTAATAAAAAATGGCAGATTTACAATTGTTTTGAAATCTACTTTTGGGGCCGGGGAGATAGCTCAGTAGAATAAGCGCTTGCCTGGCAAGCGCAAGGGCCTGAGTTCAATCCCTGGTTCTACCAAAAAAAAAAAAAAAAAAAAAAAAAAAAAATCTACTTTCATTTCTCTTCAATCCTTCAATCCATATCTAGGACTGCAGAATTATAGAGCAGACAAATGTATAGTTTCCTTCAAAACTGTTAAACGTTTTCCAAAGTAGTGTCAATATTTTGCAGTTCCAACAAGAATATGTAGAAGTTGCTGTCTGTTTTTTAAGTCCTTCGTCTTTTGTTTTTTGAAATAGGATCTCCACACGTGGCTCAGGCTGGCCTGCTTCAACTTCCTGGGATTACAGGCATGTGCCACTAACTTCAGTCAATCTTTTTTAATTTTAACACCCAAAGTCTCTCTGTGTCTCTGTCTCTCTCTAAAGTCTATTGAGACTAAGCTGTTGACTCTTACTCCTCTGCTAAGTGGTCATTTGTATATCTTCTTTGGTAAAGAAGTTCCTGCCTTTTAAGATTATTGAACCACTTATTTTTCATTATGGAAATTAGAAGTTTCCACACATCTTTAAGTACTTAGTCTCCAGGATGTACTTTGTCAAATGTCTTTTTTAAAAAAATTATTTTATTTTATTTTTTATTTACTTTTATTTTTTTTGGTGGAAGCGGGGACTGAACTCAGACCCTTGTGCTTGCCAGGCAAGCGCTTATGCTACTGGGCTATCTCTCCGGCCCTATTTTTTTTTTTTTGTTAATAATTTTAAACAGATTGTGGTATTGTTATTTTTCTTAACATGTTTATTTATAAAAATGTTTATAATATTGATGATACCTAAATTAATTTTTCTTTTATTTCTGCTACATGTCTAAGAAATATTCACCAATCCATCCAAATTAAAAAAAAAATCTAGAATTTCCCCCTAAAAATAACATGTTAACCACAGTGAGTTTTCAATCTGTGATACTGATTTTTCTATTTAAGTTTTTCCATTTATAAGCAAGTTTATTTCCTTCTTAGTGTAATTTTTTTTAAAAAAATGTTGGTGCTGGGGAGATAGCTCAGTGGTTTAAGCACCTTCCTGGCAAGCATAAGGTCCCAAGTTTGATCCCCAGTACAAAAAAAAAAAAAAGTATTTAGTTGTTACAGGGTCTCACTAGGCAGCTCGGATTCATGGTAATCTTCCTGTTTTTCAGCCTCCATAGTGATGCAATTACATTTGGGTGCCACTATGCCTGGACTTTGTGGCTGGCTAAGTCTGCCCTTGGGGCGGGCCTGGTGCAGCATATGATGCTGGGGATGGAACCGTGGTCCCTGAGCTTGCCTAAGCTTCACTAAGTCTGCTGAGCTACCTTGCCTGCCCATAGTGTGATTTTTTATGCAACAGAAAATAGGCACCCAAGATATTATTATCAGCCTATTGATATAGGATGTTATAGGCCCCCAATAACTTCAGTGTCATTTGCTGGAAACACTTTTCTTATCACACTAGTTTCCTTCAGTCCCTAAATTGGAAATGAATGAAATGTTTTAATTTATGTTTAAACTGATTCTTTCCATTTATGTTAAAACCAATTACTTTAAGTACTATGTGACCATTGTATTTTCACACGTATTTTACAATCAGGTTATTAATTTCTTTTAAAAACTCACTGAGATTTTGATTTAGCATCATGTGAAATCCATTTATCAGTTTGAAAAAAATAACATGTTAACCACAGTGAGTTTTCAATCTGTGATACTGATTTTTCTATTTACACAAATCCTCCCTAATTTCAGAAATATTTTGTAAATTTTATAAAGAAGTTTGAACACTTATTTGCCTAAGTTTATTCTTCAATTGTTCATTTTTTTACATTAATGCAAATATTTGCTGAGCTCATTTATAGTATTGTGTTGCATTACACAAAAGGTTTGAAGATACAGTTGTTTTCTGTAAATTAACCATGTATCTTGACTTAAACTCTGATTTATTGCATTATAATTATTCCTCTAAATTTTATACTAACTGAAAATAAGTTTACCCCTTTTTTCTAAACTTCTACCCTTATATATCTATTTCAAGCCTCTTGGTAATGGTTAGGATATACCAAGCACTCATGAGAAAAGACATATATTTTAGCTCTTGAGTAGGAATAAAGTGTTCAGACTTTAGCCCAAAATGTTGTGCTAGCTCTAGGTTGTTCATGAATATACTTTATCAAGTTAAGAAACAGTTATCCTACTACTTCTACAAATTTTCATCGTGAAAACTTCATCAAACATTCTTCATTTATTAAAATTAATTTGCATTTTTTCTTCTTCATTCCATTAACTCAGTGAATTGCATCAATGTATTTGGCGTACTCAAACTTTAATTTACGTGAAAATCTTATCAGATCTAATGGATTATCCTTTTTTTCAAAATTCTGGTTTTGTTTTTTCCAAAATGTTGTTAATATATTGTACCTTGGTTCATTGTTGCCACTATGTTGTTCAATATTGTAATGGTTTTGGAAGTGCTCTCTCCTTTTCTGTTTTGTAAGATTAACATTGAGATTGTTTCTTCATGAACTGATTAAAGCATATATAATGGTATCACTTGGCCATAGAGGTTTCTTATTTGAAAGGTTTTGTAATGATGAATTTATTTTAATTACCAGACATAAGATTACTCAGATTTTTTTTCTGTGTCCTATGACCTTTGGTAACTGCATTTTCATTGAATCTGTATCCAAGCTAAGGTGCTAAAATTGGTAATGGAAAACTGTTTGTAGTGTTTTCCTACTGTTTTTATCTATCACTGCACCACTGATAGTGACAAAGTCTTCATAATTTATATCAATATATTTTTGTTCTTGCTTTCTCATTTCTTAATTAGTTTCTGTTAGTGGTTTATAAATTTTGTTGATACAACCTAACAAATGTTCTTTGTTGAATTATTCAATCAGTTGTCCATTTTGTACTTCATTGATTTCTGAATTTATCTTCATTAGTTTCTTCTACCAAGATGAGATTTAATTTGTTGTTCCTCTTGGGGAAATGTTGAATAAATGCCAAGTAGTTAATACTGCCTGATGTTATTTAGGTGATCTCTGTATTACTGATATTTTGTTTGATTGTTCTACAAATTAATCATTTTTTGAAACATAACATATATTCCTAATTTTCTGTATGCAGAATATTTGGAATATAACCTGAAAAGAGTGACTGTGATAATAGTTCAAACCAGGGCGATATCTCATCGGTCTAAGGGTCGGCCTGGCAATCTCAAGGACCCAGGTCTCACCCCTGTACTGCATGTTGTGCCAGCCTCGCAAGGAGCAGGCTACAGAAACTGGATGTGCTGACTCATGCCTATAATCCCAGCGCTGGGGACGCTGGGACAGAAGGATCACTATGAGTCCAAGTTGCTTAGCAAGAACCTGTACCACATACATTTTAAAAAATGTAGATTTGGTTTGTGAGCTTTACTCATCATTTAGCTCTGCCATACCAGGTGAATTCCTCCATTTGCAACTGGATACTATTTCTCACATACCTGTTTCACAAGAAAATTAGAAATTAGCAACAAGGTGAACATCCAGGACGATGACTTTGTCTCTCTTCTCATTCAGACTCACTCTTCATTTATAAGAGCTATGATTGCCTCAGTCTCTCCTCTGTTTCCTTAGGTTGTCTTTTATCTTTGTTGTTTAAATCATCTTCTGCCTTTAAAGCATAAGATCATAAGCAACGGCAAACTAAAGGCACACCATTTTGTCCTTTTATAATTTAACTTCCCTCAGCAATCTTCAGGAGTTACTGGGTCATATCAGACATGGAGCTAATTCTAGTAGTTCACAGTAACAACAAAAACAAAAACAAAAACAAAAATATATATATATATATATATATATATATATATATATATATATATATATATATATGACTCATTTCTCAGGTAATCTAATTGCTTGTAGAGGTTTAGTTTTATTTGGAGCAAATTATTCACAGGAAACTAACTCCTACTGAAAGTTTTGAAAGTCAATCCTTTGAGCTGCTGAAAGACAAATGGATCTCTTTTAACTAATTATGTGTGTGTGATTAATTTAAGTTTTCCTTTTGATATCTTGCTTTTGTTTTAGTTTTGGGTTAAGTGTTTTTGATAATATTATTTAGATTTAACCAACACTGGAAATGACAAACTGTAGTTGTCAAGATAAACTGGACTCAGTAGCTATTTTTGAAGACAAAATGTAATTTGAACACAATTGCACTTATATGTTTTATAGGTATTTTTGCTGTATATTACAGTACCAGAGTTGAGGAGCTGTGACAGGGACTTGGCAGAAATTTTACTATACTCCCTGTAAGAAGTCCAAAACATTTACTCTTTGTGTAGACTCCATGTGAAGGAGCTTTGCTGTGCAGTGATAGCCACTGATGCCACTTTTCTGGGTTGTATATTCCAGGAAAACATACTTACATATTGAGATTGCATTGTTTCTAGGAGCACAGGGAGTCTACCACACCATCCTCACTTCAGAACGCTGCCTTCAAGCATATACGAAAGCATCCTGGGGAGATGTGAGCGGGCAGCAGAAGACCTAGGGCAGGCCAAGGCCATCGGGAAAAGTGTCTTGCTCTTTGTAGAGGAGATGCACTAGGTGTATACAAGAGCACAATGTCAGCTTCCTAAGGGACATTCATTTATTTGGTTCAGCGTAGGGTGCAGACAAACGGTTGCATTCTGCAAACTGTTGACAAACACATAATGCTTCTCTCTAGTTGGAAATCAACCTCTAAGATTTCGATTAACGTCACCAGTCCTTCCTTTAGTTATTAGAATCTAAATCTGAATATTACTTTATTTTACATAATTATTAGCCTACCTTCTTGTAATGACATTCTGTTTTCATAAAATATAAGTAACAATCCTTTTAGCTGTCATAATGCTATGGGTATATTATAGTACTAAAAATTTAATTTCAAAGAAAATATAAGTTAGATTCTTTATCATACAGAGCTTGCTCAGATGCCACCGCAGAAGCTTGTAAGAGTTCTCTAAGTCTTTACTTTCTCCATGTGTTCTGTTTGCTAGTATTTCAAGACTTTATAACTAAAAGCACAGAACTATAGACATAAGGAGTCTCATGACGACTTATCTCCAATAATGGATGGACAAAGAATTTTTAGGGATAGACTTGTCAGACTGAGTTTCAGAATAAATATATATATTCATTCTGATGGCCCTTTAGTTGTAGGAATACTTAGATATTTTAAAAAATATGAAGAAAAGTAAAAGTAGGGTGTGAGAATGCCAGAAGAAAATATATATCAATTGTTCATTGTCACTATGATGAATATTCGAGGTAAACCATGGAAAAGCAAAAAAAAAAAATTTAAAAGACTTTTCATAATATTTCTTAGAAATGTACTAAGTTTTAATGGCTAAAAAAATAAGTTTTAAGGGATAAAACTTGAATGCAGGCTCTACAAGAACTATGTTGTTTGTGATGAGAGTTATACTTGCTCACAGAGGAAATGACTTAAATAATCATTTTGGGGAGCTTTTTGTTGTTTTCTTTTTTAATATTTTATTGATTCTAATGAGAAAAATGATAAAATAGCAATGAAACAGTTTCAAAACAGATGAGCAAGACAGTTACAATAATTAATGCATTATATATTGCTGTCTTTGTAGTAGAGGACAAGATGTAGACATGATAGTTTGTCTAAACACTGTTAGTACGAATCTTTCTTCTTAATGAACTAAGAGAAAGTAGCTGTATATCTATCCTATCTTGTATATACATATATATTTTTCCCCTACAAATGGTCCTTTATTTATATCCCCCTTTTTTATTTTGTTTTGTCAGAGATGGGGGTTCCACTGCTGTTAAAGAAGCTGTATTTGGAGAAGTCTTTAAAGGACGTTTTCATACTCGATGTTGTTTTTATCTATCTTTCTTTTGGCAGAAAGTGAGTGAATGAAAAGAAAACAGGCTGCATATATATTTAATATTTATATATTAATCCCACTTTCAGTTTCTAATCTTAAAATGCATGTGAATAGTAACATTTATACATTACATTTGCTGTATATCTATTTCTTCCAACCAATTTCCTTTCCAAAAAATGTTGAATTACCTTTCAGCAAGTCTGTCTGAAAAAAAAAAATCACAGAACACAAAAGAAAAGGAATTCCTTTAATCTGTCTAGGTCCACATTTGGCCTTAATCCCTTTGTTCATTTTTTGACACAAATATCCAGAACAAAATTTTATTTTCTTGAGAGCAAAGAAACATTTTCTGCAGGTTTCATGTTTAACAACTCAACAACCTTTTGCTCAAGATTAAATACTTTATTGTGTCTACAGGCAGTTGCATATTTATTACTCCAGAGGCAGAGGTATTTGAAATAAATGGAATTGAATGACTTTGAAATAGTTTGTGAAATCCATATATCTTGAGTTTTTTCTCTGAAAGGAAAAGAAAGTATTTCAGGTGCCCGCTAGGGAAGAGCAGGTCAGGAGATGCACGACAGGGCTGGGAAAGCGAAGTGTGCAGCTTGGGGCTCCACGCCTCCGCCCAGAGAGCTCAGCTGTTAGAATAATAGAAATGCTTTTCTGCATTTGGGATTGTTTTGTTCTCTCTTGTTTTCTTAAAACGTTCTATTTCCTTGAGTTTTTTCAAGTTCATGGGCTAGAAATACTCAACATCCTTTTAATACATTAGGTAGTCTTTCACTTTTTATCAAAATAAGGTTAAATGTTAGGCATATGTATAAAATACATATATAATAGACCTATAACAAGACAATAAATATGCATAGACACAGTCCATATCATAAGCATCTAACATCACTCCAACTACAAAGGACTCCACCCTTTTCTTTTGCTCTTCCCTCTGCCCCAGAGTTCTTCCCCAAAATATGTCTGAATGATTTATTCTCCCCTTCCATAAAGTCTTAACTAAAAATTCCATCATCTGAAAGCGCTCGTGTGACTCATATCCTCTATTCTTGCTGCCTTCCTTCTTTATGTTGTAATAGCCTAGTCACCGCCTACGGTGCCTTCCTTCCTGGGACTGCTGATGCCTGAGAGAAGGACCCACATTCTAGGCTGACACCACTCTGAGGAACAAAGCACGTGGGCTGCCTGAGTATCCGAACAGTCTCACAGCGAACCTCGAGAACCCTGAAATTATTTTATCTTTCATTGAATCTGTATTTCTGAGGGAATAAAGGAATGACACCAACTAGAAAGACATAAAATTCCTCAGTGTAATATAATTATCTTTCAAAAACTGATCTTTAAGAATTTTTTAAAAACTGAGCCATTGCTATTTTTATATCTTCAGAATTTATGAACTACTTAATAACTTGCGATAACACTATGTACTGACAGTGTATGCTACTATTCTCTATGATACTGAGTTAACAAAAAATGTTAGCCTAAAATCACAGCTTAATGAAAACGTCAGGATCATGTGTAATATGCATCTAAATGAATAGTGAATGATTTAAATAAACGTCTACATTTTATTGGTTAAAAGAATAAATTGTCATATCCATGAAATTCGTGTATAAAGATTTTAAATTCTTAATAATGGATAATTGAATTACTATGTTTCATGTCAAATTAAATTTCTAAGGAAATGTATTCTAGGACAATGTCTTACTTTGCTCAGCTTGATAGTGTGTACCTCATTGATAATCATGTGGAGATATTTTCTCTTTCTCTCGAAGTTTTTACTCATTATTATTCTTCCAATTTGAAAATAATGTTAAAATTGCACTTATTAAAAAGACCAGAGCTATTCGGAGCCACTTTTATTTTATGAGGTGATATGCTTTTTAGGCCAATAGTTACTGTCACAATACAAAGGCTCAGTTACTTAAAAGTGGGGCTAAGAATTATTACTCATTCCCTTTACAATGGCTTCCTTTCCATTTTTACGTAAATAACTGTCCCCATGCTTTGTAGGTGTTTCTGAAATCGCATGATTTGTTTGTCACGTACTTATCACAATAAGCATTATTCTGAGTAATTTCCCTGAAGTGCACTTATTTTTTTTGGATTGAGATTGATTTCAGACTTTGTTGGGTTTTTTTTTGGCAGAACCGGGGATTGAACTCAGACCCTTGATCTTGCCAGGCAAGCACTTATGCTACTGAGCCGTCTCCCTGGCCCCTTAATATTGATTTCACATTCACATATGAACCACTATTTTCTTTGCTATTATCACATGATCCTAATATTTGTCTTGTATATCTCTCAAATAATTTGCACCTAAAATCATTGAATACTGTTCTGTTATGGAATTTTTATCTGTTGTTGCATTTTTTATTATATATGATTTCTTTTTTTCTTACAGTTTTTTTCTCTTTTCTTATAATGTGAGTTTAAAATGCACAGATTCTATTAGGGAGATAAGTCTATTTGCAAAATTACAAGTTGTTCTCCAAATATTTCTCCAAGTATTTTGCAATCATGTTCCATTTCCAAGTACTATCATTCCTGACAGCTTTACCAACATAAATCAACAGTTAATTCAGTAGTGATTATAACAGAATAATTCTTACAGCATATCAAAATCTCATCATGTCTGTGTGCTCATATGTGAGTGTGTGTGGCCATTATTAAACTGTTATTCATGTGGTTAAATGAGTTTAAGTTTTTTTCTTACATTTATTTATTATTGATTCCTAAAGCAAACTTTGATGGGCATATATGGCTGATAATTGTTTTATCAGCCCTTTATCATAGCATTATTTAATTAACTGATTTATTTATTTTGTCATTTTGAGACAGAGTCTTGCTATGCAGTTCAAGCTCATCTTGAGCCTACTTTGTAGCCCATGCTGGTCTCAAACTCACAATGATCCTCCTGCCTCATTCTTCCAGGTGCTGGGATTATGGATGTGCACCACCGTGTCTGGTTTAAAGTTTAATTATGTAATCTATTACATCCTATACAGCATTGTGAAGCTTGTTGGGCTCAAAATCTACATTATGGTTTCTGTCTAGTTGTCCCTGCAATCGTTCATGTCATGAATTATTCCTCATCCTCCCAAGTGCTGGGATTGTGAGTGTGAGTCCTTCTAGGATTATGGGGTGTAAGTACTGCTGGGATTATTTGCTGCTTTCTGCTGCCATGAACTGCTGCCCTCCACCACATGCTACTCTGCCTTGGAGTCAGCTGAGTCTGAACTGAAACCTCCACAAAGTGGGAGCTAAATAAACCTTTCCTTGCTTAATTTTAGGTGTCAGGTATTTTGTCCCTCCAATGAGAGAAGAGTAACTGAGAAAGTCTATATGACTGATATCAGCATAATAGTATTTCTATGTTTTCCAGAACATAATTTTTTCATATGGATATAGTCTTGGGTCTGTGTATGTGAAAGGTTGCATTTCACTGACATATAACAGCAAAACTGCTGGTTGAATTCTTGGCTTCAAAGTTAGTTTCACATATTTTTCCATCTAAGAGCTATAATTTTGACTTTCCTTTATTGAAACCTTAAAATCATTCTAACAGTCTATTACTCTTCAATAAAACATGGATTTTTATAGTACCCCTTATTGATGGAGTGTTAAAGAAATAATATGGTTAAAGTTTTATCCCAGTGAATACTAATGAATGATAATTTCATGTTCATTATTATATCACTACTATTATTGTAGCAATAGCTATAACGTTCCTGCTATTAACTGCTGTTTTCCAATCATCATAACTTCCTGTTTAATTCATAGCAGAAGCTAGCAAACGTAGGTACTAAAATCTATAGAAAATATACAATCCAAATCTTTGATGCCAACAATATAAATGGCTCTTAATTTCTTATAACCACCTTATCTTGAAGTTATAAATATCTATCCATAGCACTGTCTTGATTCCTCAAAGGCTTGACTTAGAACACCCAAATCCTAAAGATTTATATTTCTATATAAGAATTTTCATTAGAGCACCAAACACTATCTGTAATTTATAAAAAGAAAAGAAGGAAGGAAAGA
>NW_004524644.1:10857270-10858523 GCF_000260255.1 Octodon degus
GAGAGAGAGAGAGAGAGAGGCAGGAGAGGGAGAGGCAGAGACACAGAGAAAGTAAACATAAGAAGATAAAGCTGTAAGTCAGTTATACTAATTACACAATTATCTTTCCCTTAGCCACAAAACTATTTTCCTAACATGTGCATATAAGCACCTTTCCTTTGTTTTGGGAAACATGATTATTTCTCTGCTATGAATTGTTATTTCTCTAAATAATCTTAGAATATTTATAATTTTCATCCATGATTAAGATTGCAAATTTTTTACATTCCAAAGATGTTTTGAATACTAATTAGAATAGATTTTTCTATTTACTGACTCTCTTCCTCAGATGTTCAGTTTATTTAAATATACTAAGTTAATCTTTTGTTTTTTAATTTTTTAAATATATTTAGGACAGAGTCTACAGGATGTACAGGGTCTCACCACATAGATTGGGCTCATAGTGATTCTCGTGCTTTCAGCCCCTCAAGCACTGGGATTACAAGGCGCATGCCACCATGCCCAGCCTCAACTGCAATCTCACTGGGCCCTGGCGGTGGGGCTGGCACTGCAGACCAGGGATTGGAACTTGCGGCTGCACTTGCCTCAGCAGGCACGGTAGTCTACTGAACTATCTGGCTGGCCCTACTGCATTACTCTTGTATCATAAACTGGGACAATGAGAGATTTTTCTAATTTTTTTGCTATTGCTGCCAAAGTGTAAAAGATTCAAAAATATGCGTAACACACCACATCACTTTCTTATTTAAAACTTTGCATAGGGTTCCACCCCATAGCCCAGTTGTTTAAGTGGCTGCTTCAACAAAGCAGTCAGCCTCAGGTTGCTGTGGTTCTATCCCCACAACTCCAGCCAGCCAAACCTGCCCTGAAGGTATTCTGGGCCAACCACCCCCCAAAAAAAACAATCCTGCTACCATTTTGGACGGGGGAGATGGCTTAGTAGAATAAGTGCTTGCCTAGCAAGTGCAAGGGTCTGAGTTCAATCCCTGGTTCCTCAAAAAAAATTAATTAATCAATTAATCAATTAATCAATTAATTAATTAAAAACCTATAGTGTGCCACTATAATAAAATAAATTATGCATTATTTAAAAAAAACTTTGCATAAATCACCATTATTACTCCAGCAATAAAATAAAATTATATGATTTATTAAGTTTGTTTCATTATACACTCTCTAATTTTTTCAGCTTCATCTGACCTCCTATCTCCAGAAATTGTTTTTATCTTAGTCTGCAGAAAAGAGGCTCATAG
>NW_004524644.1:10859028-10862960 GCF_000260255.1 Octodon degus
GAATTGGAAATTGAAAATTAAGCTTTAGATACAGAGCCCTTCCTTGGTAGTACCCCACAAGAATCTCATCTCTTATTCCAAGAGAACTGAGAATGCAGACATTCCAAGACGCAGCTTAGACATTAGGTGAGCGCAGAAGGAATTTAATTTCTTAATTGAAGTAGACGGGCTCTGCCAAAGTCAGGACTCCGTTTGCAGCAGAAACACCTATGTGCGCATGGAGCTCTTGCTCTGTACATCTCCCCCGAATATCTTCTCACTAGGAGCCTCATTCTTACCACCTTGAACTGGCATTTCCTTCTGTTCTGAGGACACTGTGATTGCCTGTAGGTAAAAGGTACCGCCTGGGCGATGTCTCTACTCTCCCTCTTTGTTGTTGAGTTTATTTCATAGCAGGGCCAGACGGATCTGAGAAAAGAAGAAAGACACTATATTTCAGTGTGGCTAGAGAAACAAGTGTGTGTGCACAGAATTTGGAAGAATATGCATGGGGCTGACCCTGGGCGCTTGCTCAGGGGAGAGAGCCTGGTTAAAGGAAGGAACTGAATGGACTTGAGCTCACCCTAACGATGCAACTCTTCACACTTTGCCACAGCACAAGGGACGTGTGAGTGCACTTTCAGAATGGTTTCTAAAGCATACAAAAACCAAAGTTGATACGGAAGGACACCCAATGCTAAATGCAAAACAGACAGGAATGAGACAATGAAGCCAGCAAGACACAGGGGTGTGGGGAAGGTTACTTTATATTGTGGGGAAACCACCCCAGAGGGTGATAGGCTGAAGCAGAACATGGATGATTTACTAAGTCCTTAAGGAATCTGCTGGTGAGAGGAACCCCAGCTTCACTTAGAAACTCCTGGATTCCTGCACTTTTTGGCTGTAGATCTCCTAATAAAGATGGTGTCACTCATATAAGTAAGGGGTGACAAAGCTCTAAAACTAAATAGTCCGAGAGTCCTTGACTGTAAAGCCAAGGCACCCAATTATCATAAAGAGTAGAAATGTCATGCATATACCAGGGAAAGCTGACTGGCAATTATAAAGATGATTAATGAGACATGATATTTCCTCAGTCATAATAGATTGGCAGCCTGTAATTTTACTACTTAGTTATATTACTTAAAATAAATAACAAATGAGTGGCAGGGAGAAGCAGTCACTAATCTTTGGTCACTTTCTTGTCATTAGCTAATTTTTCACATCCTGACCTATGAGTTGAAGAACGCAGTTCCCCAGGAAGCAAACTCTTTAACATTATTTAACGCAATATTCACTTCTCCAGACCTTTTCCAAAGAACCTCTACCCATGTAGTCATGTAATCCTAAGAAAGGAGAGAACAACCCCAATTATTAGAAATATTCTTGGTCACAACATTGACTTGATTTCCTAAGACTTGAAATGTCATCCTGAGGATTGGTATGTGCAGACTATCAGAGGATTGGTATGTGCAGACCAGGTTATAAGCAGCCTTCACACCCCTACAAATGATATCTTTAATCTTTGTGGAAGATTAACTAATGGTTACCTTACAACAAAGGTAAAGTTGAACTGACTCAGCATCATTCTGGGTATGGAAGTTCCACATGAGAATTGGCCCCAATAGCATAAGAGGAGAATTGGAGGGGAAGATGGTGTGTGCTGTTAATTATACCAGAGAAAGTTTTTGTGCTGGTTTTCCTGATGTGAACTTGGCTTGAGACGAGCTCAGGTCATCAATGTCTCTGAGGATGGCTGCTGTTGTCTTTGGGGCAGCCCTGATCCATCCTTTGAGTATCACTTCCTGGCTCCAGTGCAGCCTGCTGGGAACCTTCACCCCACTGGTGCAGACTTTCTAGCTTTCACCACTAACCTTTGGGCCTTCCCAGGGCAGATCCTTGATAGAGATCTCTATAGGACATTGCTGCAGGCTCTAGGCCTCCAGTTGTACTGTGGAGGACCTTGCCATGGGACCCAGGCCCTTAGCTAGCTTCTTTGGGTCTCGTGCATGGACAGATCTCCTGCACTCTTCTGCATTTGACTCTTGGGGTGAGGGTTCTAAAATAATCCTATAAATTGTGTGTCCTGTATTAAATCCATTACCTTCTAAACTGTGGCTACAATAATATTTAAGTGTATAATGAGATGTAAATGCTGGAAGGTTGGCAGAACCATGTATTTCCTGATCTGTATTATAAAAAGCACTGGGGAAAGACAAGTGGAAAACTAATAAATTTTCTTCTGTTCTCACTTGGTAAAACTAAAAATGTGTCGCACACAAGGTATAGTGACAAAAGTCAATGCCACACTGAAAGATTGAAAGTATGTGGAAGTGAAGATCATTGACTTGGATTCAATGTACCTGTCCGGTCCATTCAAAAGCTAAGTGATGTCAGAGTATAATAATGAACTATTTTAAAAATGAATCAAATAATAACCAGGTTTAGGGCAGTTGTGCCACATAGAGAACATTTGCTAAAAGTAGATGAACAGGGATTCAAGTGGGTAATATGGAACCGTTGATTCTGAAAGCAATTTTCAGGAGCAGTTGAAATGTACTCATAAGATCTTTCCTCAAGGCTTTTTTTTAACTCTTTGGTTTTCTCTCATAATGTGTCTTGAAAGATCTACGTATCTAAAGCAAATGTCATGGCTCTGCTCTGTAAATGACATAAATTGGTTGGACTGGATGAACAAGAAAGGCCATGTGTATTGGAGTCCTTGGTAAGAATTTGAGATCTGGCACAAGGGTGACAAACCCTACAAAATTTCAGAGGTCTGCAACCGAGAAAAATATTTCGATATTTAAGGTTTGGAGTGTTTGCTTGTTATGATTCTTTTGTTTAGTCTTCTTTGTTTTCCTTTGGCTTTTCTTTTAGACCTGAGGTCTCACTGGGATCCCCATGACACACTGAATTCCAGTCTCAAGCAGTCTTCCTGCCTCAGCTTTCTAAGTAGCTGCTGCTGCTGCCACACTTAGTAATGCTTGGAGTGATGAGCCATATGGAAGCCTTCGGTGTGAAGAACTTGGTACTGTGCTTGACGCGTGCCATGAAAAGGAAGGGAATACAGTGCCTAGCAAACTTTCCTGGATTCTGGTCAACCTGTACCACATCTGAGCCTGCTTTGAGCTACGTGCTAGGTGACACAAAAGGATGCTTTCAGTAAAGACACAGGAGGAAAACAACTCTGTATAAACATGTCCATACTGTGATCCAAGAACCATTACTTTTTAAGCCATATGGTTTAACAGACCCTAGGAACTAGAAATGCTAGCCGTGGGGAAGAACCCTATATGAAACTTCTCAAAAGCTCAATGCCAAAACCTGAAGCACATAGCTAGATCTCTAGAACAAAGCTGCCATTTACAGTTAAAGTCTATATACTTTTAGATAAAGGATGCTCCTATGTTTTGAGGTCCTAAAATCACTACTAAATATATGTCAAGGAATTATAGAGCTGAAATATTGGTTAAGACCCACAGTCATATGTTTTGTTAATCGGAATTTGTACCTACAAAATCAAGCAAGAGCAGCATGCCATATATTTAGACAACATGGTTCCTGTTTCAGCTACCACTTTTAGAGTTGGTGTAAGTGGTCGGAATCCAGTTATACTCCATCAATCATTTTGGCCTAATTAAAGCGTCTCTTTCCCATATGCCTGTTTGTACTATAGCCAACCTGTTCTTCACTCAAGCTGATCTAAAACCTGACCCAACCACAATTGCCAGTGGTGGTAGTACATAGTCTGAAACCAACACAGAAAGCCTTCAAAAATATAATGATAGACTTTAATAAAGGTTTATAAAGGCACAGTCTCAAGCTCGCTCTCTCTCTCTCTCTCTGTCTCTCTCTCTGTCTCTGTCTCTCTGTCTGTCTCTGTCTCTCTCTCTCTCTCTCTCTCTCTCTCTGTCTCTCTGTCTGTCTCTGTCTCTCTCTCTCTCTCTCTC
>NW_004524644.1:10863060-10866981 GCF_000260255.1 Octodon degus
TCTCTCTCTCTCTCTCTCTCTCTCTCTCTCTCTCTCTCTCTCTCTCTCTCTCTCTCTCTCTCTCTCTCTCTCTGCCTTTCTCGTCCTTATTGCCTCTCACCTAACTCGAAAACATGAATCCAGTTTCTGCTCACTACTATCAGGAGCATACTGGTTCATGGTTACACACAGAAACTTCAAGACTAAGTTAGAAAATGTAACAATGGAATTTAAACACAGGGCCAAATGATATAAGCAAGCTGCATGGATGTCTAGCCCAGACCCCCATGGTATCCATCACTGTAGCAGAGCTTCATTTTCAGATGATATTAATATCTACACAGGACATATCTACAACATTAGTTGTAAAGACTAGTTTCAGGATATGTTTCCTGAAAAGAGATAGCAAGAACATTACAACTCCACCCACGGGTGGTTAAAAAACTGAAGAAAGACAATTCCTCCTAATGTCCAATTTTCCAGGATACAGCAGATCATCCTCTTTGTGTGAGAAAAGAAGAATTGCATGGTTATGAATTCATCAACAATGATGAATGGTCTTTTAGCTATCAGACTCCTGGAAGGGGATGCATGGAAATTTAGGGAGTTTAGAGTACAAATGTAGATCAGCTTACAGGAGAGGGTTCAAGACAAATCTGACATCTTAGGACTGTTTGATAACATATACAGGAAAACTAATAAGAGTTATGCAAAGACTAGAAAAACAGAATGACTTGTCCCATCAACATTAGTCATGCCAATGCAGGCTCAATGGATGCAGGAGCTGAGAAGTCCCAGTGGTAGGCACAGGAGCTGCTAAAGCAGGAGTTTAGCTTTCTGCCTTTCAAAGGTGTTTCCCCAACTCAAAATGCCAGAGACAAAAGACTGATGTTGATTTCCAAAAACATAACTTAATCACATGGAGATCAATGGGCCAACTGGTGGAACTTGACTATATTGAATTTTTTTTTCCCATTATGAAGACAAAAACAGAAAATTATTTTGAAAGTAGTAGACATATTCTGGATCCCGATTTTCCTTTCTTTTCATAGATAAAATGAGTCTTCTATTTGCCCCTCACAGATCTTTACACGTGGAAAGCACTTATTGCCAACAGCCTCCACCAACAAGAAGCTTTCAAGACAAACAGAAGCAATATCTTGGGCTAAAAGAATGCAGCCTAGACTGAAGGGGTACTGTGAGTGAAAATGAGTTGCATGTCCGAAAACATTATATGACGGAAGCATCATTAATCCTATTGACTTAAATTTCCTCAAGAAAATAAAGGTGGACCAGAATTCTGGAGAAGCTATCCTCAGATTGGATGAACACATTACACAGGTCTGGAAGATTAGTGCTGCTCTGGGAGTGAACAGTGGTTGAGGACTTGATATGCCAACCAAAATGCCCTTTAGGAATGAAGGACAATCAACTCTGCCAATGAAAAGCACTCAGCTCTCAGTCCCCTGCCTCACCTGGACTGAAGGTGGCCTCGCCATTTTCCAAGTCACACTTCTTCCCCCTAGCTATGCACAGCTAATTACTGATGAGTTGAAAGGGTCAGTTTTTTAACTCCAATTTGGGAAAATCCTGACAGGTCTTAGAACTCTCCACAGTATCAGGTGAGGTTTTATTTGAGTGTAGAACAGCTTCACTTTTCCTCTGTTTAGTTCTACTCATTTTTTTTCCTCTTCTCAAGTTTTCATGATAAAAGAATTCTTTAATAAAACCCTGAAGACATATTGTACCTCAGAGGCTGCTGCCCAGGGAACCCCACTCTCCACCTGCCACAAAACCCACCATCCGTACACAGATGCCTTCAAGCTCAACTGCCAACATACATAAAATTTCACCATAAACTAATGTGTGCAAGACATGGCATTTTCATTTAAGTGAAAGTTGTGATCTAAAACATGGTAAAGGGCTGATTTTTTTTTCAGATCACCACAGTAAAAGAAACACTGCCAGTAATCACCCTCAAAAATTTCCCTCTTGTTTCCAGCACACACAAACCACAATTTTTACCACTTTTTGAAACAGTCCTGGAAGTCGTCTCTCTCAAACATCTTCAGTGGCACTACTTCAGAATCCTAAATTGATTCGCAATGCTTACCTTTCATGTCCAACATTGTGACTTTTGGCAAGAGCCAGAAGTCCCATACTGAAAATCCAGGTAGATAAGGAGACACTGCAATGTTCTTTGGATCCCATCTTGCAGTGGAAAGCATTCTGCAGCTGCTGTATTCACTGTATGTTTGGACACCAATTGTAAAGACATTCATTCATGAAAGAGGAATTCTAGAAGCATTTCTGAAAGTGAGGAGAACAATAGGATAAGCATGTTAAAAGTGGTGGAGAATTTTTTTCAGAGGGATTAATGACAATGCATCTTTTACTGCAGGAATATTTTAACTTGAAAATTAAATTTATATTTTAATCATATTTCTTGTATTTAGTGTGTTTTGGTTGGGACCAAATAAATTTTAAAGCAGAAAATCAGGTCATTTCTTGTTAATTCAGTCATATTTTTCTTTCTTTATCATTCAATATTGAAAATTCTAAATTTATGTCTTTGTCCCTTTTACATGATAACTGAATTCTAACATTTCAGTTTCATATGGGCTCTCACTGATTCTGGAATTCTCCACAGTTGTCTCCTGCTAGATTCTGTCACCCACTGTGACACTGTAGAGTGCATGTGTCTTGTTCTTAGCTGTTGACATTCATCCATTGGGTAGATGTTGGGACTTAGCTATGTCAATGAAATTATTGCCTCTTCTCTCACTTATATGGTTTAATTTAATATCTGAAACTTCAACTGCATTAGTATAATCCTGAACCCTTTGGAATCCTGTTTTCTCTTTCAATTGTCTTACTTACCCTTTTCAGTATATGAAATGTTTCTATTTCAGCTCTTCTACACATCCTGGGTAGCTCAGGTTTCATAATTGGCTGATTCCAGATGTAAAATTCTCTATTCTGCTGCCCCACCCAGTTGGGATGTCAGTTAATTTACAGTAATAGTTACATTCCTAAAGTCCAGTTCCGAAGTGAAGTGTTCCTGGAATTGCTCATGGATCCCTAATTTGAAAAAGTTGCTCTAACTATCCTCTATAATGTTGGTTGAGCTGTTAAGGAAGAGGACTAGGGATGGCCAGATATTTCAGGGGATTAAAGCACCTGCTTAGGCAGATACAGGGAATGGGGTTTGATCCCCAGAGTGCTGTGCAGGTTCCGCCCCTGGGGCACACTGAGACAGTGATTGAGATTGGGTGTGGTGCCGTGCACCTGTAATCACAGTGCTTGGGAGGCTGAAAACAGGAAGATCAATATGAGTCCAATCTATGCCATGAGATCCTGTAGACCCTGTGCTAAATATAAAAAAGAGGAACAATATTTGTTCTAGTAGCAAAAATGTATCCATTCATTCTTCCTAGAAGGGGAAGTTTTCTAAAGTCTAGAATGTGAAAATTATCCTGTATTGCCAAGCATTTTTTCTCATATCCATTGTTTATGATACAAACTTAATTTGTTTCTTCATAACTTATTGTTTCTCTTCCAAGATTTTTTTTATTACACTTTCATTTTGAAGAGTAAAAGCAAGAACAAGAAAATCAAAAGCAAAGACAGAAACAGAGTAACTTGTAACAATACATATGTTACAGATTTTCAAAACAGGAATAGTTGATTAATAGTAATTGATATATTACTTATTTTATTGTCAAATCTGTTGCTCAGATTAACAGATATAATCACACATAATAGGAAATCTGATTGAATATTACAACATGCTTTTAAGAACTCTTAAATTTTTGTTCATGACTCTCATTTTCTTTTACTTTAAAAAATTACTTTAAAGAGAGTTGTGTAATAATTGATATGACATTAGAAATGCTATACATTTAGAAGACCAAGATGACAAGTATTTCAAGCATGGATTTA
>NW_004524644.1:10867979-10869331 GCF_000260255.1 Octodon degus
GGCCAGTGATGTGGAGCATTTTGTCATGTATTTAGTTGCCTCTTGTATTTCTTCCTCTGAGAAGAAATATGTTCTTCTTATTCATCTTAGGTTCCCATTTTTGGATTGGGTCTTTAAATTTTGGGGTCCTTATTTTTTTAGATCTTTAAATATTCTAGATAGAAGATCTTTTTCTGACTTCTTAGTAGTTAAGAGTTTTTCAAATTTGCGAGTTGTTTTTTTCACTCGGTTTGAAATTTCTTTTTGATGTGCATAAATTTCTCAATAAGTGGAGGTCCCAGTTGTTACTTCTTTGGAGTATTTCATCTGCAGTTTGATTTTTGTTCACAAAAAGTTTGCCTACCCCTATATCTTAAAGATTTCCATCCACTTTCTCTTCCAGGAGATTTAGTGTTTCAGTTTTAATGTTTAGATCTTTAAACGATTTTGACTTTAGTGCATGATGACAGCATGGGTCTATTTCTAGTTTTCAGCATGTAGAGAGCCAGTTTTTCCAGCACCATATGTTAAAGAGGCTATCTTTCTTCCAGGAAACATTTTTGGCCACTTTGTCAAAGATAACATTGCTGAGTGTGCTTGTAGTTGTGTCTGCATTTTCTAATCTATTCTATTGATCCTCAGGTCTATTTTTTTTTTTTTTTTTTGCCATTACCATGCTGTTTTTATCACAGTAGCTTTGTAGCACAACTTAAAGTTAGGGATTGTAATGCCCCCTGCCTAGATTTTGTTTCCCAGGATTGCTTTTGATGTTATAGGTCTTTTCTGGTTCCAAAGTAATTTTTAGTGGTGGATTATCTAGATCTGTGAGGTATGTTGGTACTATTTTTAGAGGGATTACATTAAATGTGTAGAACAGTTTTGGGATTATGGTCATTTTCACAATGCTCGTTCTTCCTATCCAGGAGCAGAGAATATCTTTCCATTTTCTGAAATCCTCTTCAATCTTCTTTTTCAGAGTACTGTGATTTTCACTGTATAGATCTTTTACTTCTCTAGTAAGACTAATTTCTAGGTATTTCATTTTTTGTGGTACTATTAGAAAAGGTATTATTTTTCTAATTTCCCTCTCAGTGTGTTTGTTATCTATGTAGAGGAATATTATTGACTTTTGAGTATTGACTTTGAAACCTGATATGCTGATGAATTTATTTAATAATTCTAATAGCTTCTTGGAGATTTTTTGTATCTTCCCAGTAGAGTATCATTTCATCTGCAAATAAGGGTAGTTTAACTTCTTCTTTACTTATTATTATTTCTTTTATTTCTCTCTCTTTTCCAATGGCTCTAGCTAATGATTCCAGAACTATATTGAATAGGAGTGCTGATAGAGGACATCTTGTCTTGTATCTAAC
>NW_004524644.1:10869476-10871312 GCF_000260255.1 Octodon degus
TGCTTTCTTGGGATGAGTCCTACCTGATCATATTATATAATATTCTTGATGATTTGCTGCATTCTGTTTAATAGGATTTTATTGAGAATTTTTGCATCTACACTCATGAAGAAGATTGGCCTGTAGTTCTCTTTTTTGGTTGAATCTTTCTCTGGTTTTGGTATCAGTATAGTACTTGCCTCTAGGAATGATTTTGGGAGTATTACTTCCTTTTCAATTTTATTGAAGAGTTTGAGGCGTATTGGATTATATGTTCCATAAATTTCTTGTAGAATTCATGTGTTAATCCATGAGGACATGGACTTTTCTTTCTTCATAAGTTTTTAATGACATTTTGAATTCCATTGGCTGATATGGGATTGGTTATTGAGAGATGTTATATCTTATTGATTCAGTTTTGGTAATTTGTACTTTTCTAGGAATCTGTCCATTCCTTCTGTGTCTTCAATTCTGTGAGAATAAAGATTTTCAAAATAATTATTGGTGATTTTTTGAATTTCCAGTGTCTGTGGTAATTTTTCCATTTTAATTTCCTATTGCCTGAATTTTTGAGTTTGAGTCTTTTTCTTACCTAGTTTTGATGAGGTTAGCTAGGGGCTTATCAATTTTATTTAATCTTTCAAAGAACCAGGTTTGATTCATTAATTCTTTGCATTGTTTTCTTTGTTGCAATTCCTTTAATTTCTGCTATAATATTTATAATTTCCTCCTGTGTTTGGGCTTTGGCTTCGGTTTGTTCTTTTTCTAGATGCTTGAGGTGAAGCATTCAGGTGTTTATTCGTTCCCTTTCTGTTTTCTTAATATGTGAGCTACAGCTATAAATATCCCTCTAAGAACTGCTTTCATTGTATCCCACAAATTCTGATATGTTGTGCTTGAATTTTCATTGAATTGTAGATAATGTTTAATTTCTTGCTTAATTTCATCTGTAATCCATTGGTTGCCAAAGAGGGTGTTATTTAATTTCCATGTGTTTATCGGGTTTTTGTGGTTTCTTTTGTCATTAATTTCCAGTTTCATTGCACTGTGGTCAGACAATAAGCATGTAATAATTTCTATTTTCTTACATATAGCTAAGTATGACCTATGGACTGTTGTGTGGTCTATTTTAGAAAATGTCACATGTGCAGCTGAAAACATTGTGTATTCAGATGTGTTTGGAGGACTCTGTACATGTCCACTAAGTCCGTTTGTTCAAATTTCTGATTCAGTTCTGCTACTTCTTTGCTAATTTTTGTCTCCTTGATCTATCCTTTATGAATAGCATGTGTTAAAATCTCCTGTTAAGATTATGGTATTTGATATTAGATTTCCCATGTCCATTAAGTTTTGTCTTATATAGTGGGTGCTCATGTGTTTGGTGCATACATATTTATGACTGTTACTTCTTCCTCTGGTTCTTTTCCCCTAGCAGTTTGAAGTGGCCTTCTTTATTTTGTTTCATTGTTCTTGAAGATCAAATTGTATGAAAACAAGATTGCCACCCCTGCTATCTTCTGAGGTCCTGGGGAATGTAGTATTGTTTTCCATCTTTGAGTTGCAGCCTGCAAATTTCTTTATGGATTAAGTGTGTTTCTTGCATACAGCACACTGTTGGAGTTTGCTTCCTAATCCACTCTGCCAGTCTATTTCTTTTAATTGATGAATTGAGTCCATTTACTTTGATGGTTATAGCTGAGATGTATTGACATGTTTGATATGTTATTTTCCTGCTGTTGGTTACCTATTTTTCTCCTGTGTTTAAATGCTTGCCCTATTTTTTGGGTTCTTTCTGTTCCCATTTGTGGAGTTGTGGTGATTTTGATCACTCTCTAGAATATATTTTAGTAATCTGTG
>NW_004524644.1:10872637-10873995 GCF_000260255.1 Octodon degus
TAAGCAGGTTTTAAATTGGGGATTTCGATTTAAATTAATTCCACTAAGTTCTGTCTGATCACCTCCCTTGATGTACCTGGAGTCTTCCATCAGACTTTCACAACAGTTACCTTTTGCTGCCTCTCTCAATCAAGAGAGAGCAAATGAATTAATATATGATTAGTTTTGTTTTTACTACTAGATTACGCACTGCTGAAAGTCTTACTAGGCAATGTACGCTGTACATCAGTCTCATATTTGAAGGACCTTACTGAGTATTTGCACATGGTCAGCTTTCATGCACAGCAAGCCTGATGAATGTCGAATATTGAGCTCTACTCTCTCCTGTGTTCAGCTCAGGCCATGTTCACCATTTATTTATCCCATTATATTTGTATTTTCATCATTTTGTATATCATTTTTGTTTTCATCTTTTTGTTTAACTCTATATGTTTCTCATTAGTCTACACTGTGTTTATTGTATAGAAATCTTGGATCAAAACAGCCAGAAACTGATCTTATGATGGTCCCTTCACTTAACATGTTACACTTTACTCTCATAGTAACTGTTAAAGTATTTATTTTCTTCACTAAAGTATAGTAACTTTTAGAATTCATGAGGCCTAAGAGGTGCCTGTTTTGCATACCACTGTATGCCCAACACTTAGCACAAAACCAGAAACTTCTTAAGTGGTTGTTCTATCTATGCTATTTACAAAATCACAGAATTCCTAGTTGAATTCACAGCTATAAATTTCCCTTTAAAAACTGCTTTTATTGTATCCCATGAATTCTGATAAACTATACCTGAATTTTCATTGAATTGTAGATATTGTTTAATTTCATCTGTGACCCATTGGTTGCCGAGGAAGGTGTTATTTAATTTCCATGTCTTTGTGGAGGTTTTGTGGGGTTTTTTTGTCATTTATTTCCAGTTTCATTGCACTGTGGTCAGAAAATATGTATGGGATAATTTCTGCTTTCTTACATACACTTAGCTGCTTTCTTTAAGTACACTATGACTAGTCATATATTGACTAGTATATTCTCTATTTTAGAAAATGTCCCATGTGCAGGTAAAAAAAAATGTATATTCAGCTGTGGCTGAGTGGAACACTCTGTGTATGTCCACTGAGTCCTTTTGTTTCAAGTTCTGGTTCAGTTCTGCTACTTCTTTGCTAATTTTTTATCTGCTTGACCTATCTTTTTGTGATAAGGGAGTGTTAAGAGCTCCTGTTAACATTGTCATATTGGATATCAGATTTTTCATGTCCATTAAGAATTGTCTTATAAAGTTGGGTGCTTCCATCTTTGGTGTGTACATATTTATGAGTGTTACCTCTTCCTCTTGAATTTTTCCTCTAACCAGAATATAGTGG
>NW_004524644.1:10875149-10876890 GCF_000260255.1 Octodon degus
TTCTCTTCTGGAGGGTTAACAACTTAAGTTTGCAGACCAAAAATTAGAGAAAAAAAAGGGTTCCAAGGACAGCCAACATTTTTGCCTTAGCCTTTCAAGGTCAGTGAGGACTCAGGACATAGGAGAACCTGTACTATAACACCATGTAACTCAGTTGTGTCTCAAATTTTCAGATCATGGAGATTATAGTGCCACAGAGGAAAGTGATCGATGATGTGCAGTATGCTTAAGAAGAGTCACAAGGAGAAAAAATATTTTCTCAGGCTTTCACAGAGAGTAAATTGGTCAAGCAATGGCCGTGACTCATCTACATGGCTGACAGTGACAAAGGATCTACAAACTGCGGTACAGGGTTTCAGGATAAATCCTGAGGGGATTTGACTGATCCTCTAAGATACAAAAGTTACATTTCTTGATTGGCACATTATTTACCTATTATTTACCCTTTTTCTCCAGTGTTTAATGTTTGCCCTGTTTGGTGGGTTCTTTCCATTCTCATTTGTGGCGTTCTGGACATTTTGGTCCCTCTCTAGAATATCTCCCAGTAGTCTGTGTAGGCTTAGTCATCATGAAATTTTTTGGTTGTTTTTGTCGTGGCAGTATTCCACTTCTGCATCAAGCTTGAAAGAGAGTTTTGCAGGTTATGATAGTCTGGGCTGGAATTGGTTTTCATAGAGGGCTTGAAGTCCTCTTCTCCATGATCTTCTTGACTTTATAGTTTTTGAAGAGAAGTCTGCTATTATTCTGACGAGTTTTCCTTTAAATGTGGTCTGTTTTCTTTCTCTAATAGCTTTTAGTATATTGTTCTTGTGCTGGATTTCTGGCATCTTGAATATTACATGTCTGGGTGTGTTTTTAATTAGGTTGATGTTGTTTGGAGTTCTGTATGCTTTGATTACTGGCATGTCAGATTATTCCACCATATTTGGGAAGTTTTCTGAAATTACTTCTGCACATTATTCTTTTCATATTTTTTGTATTGACTCCTTCTTTCTCATTGATGCCTATTAGTCTCTCATTAATCATCTCTCCATCATCTTGCAGATGTTGAATTATTTTTGCCTGCATCCTAGTTGTTTTTAAGAGATCTTTTCTCACCTTTTCACTAGTGACAATGGTGTCTTCAAGATCTGGAACTCTACCTTCACTTTCATTCAAACAGTTTTGCCAGCTTGTGTTTGAGATTTTGCGTTCCTCTATATCTCTTTGACTCTGCTTCATGTATTCTATTTCTTTGTAGATTGCTCACTCAAGGATTCCACCATTTTTCTGTTCTCCTGTATTTTTTTATCAATGTCTTATTTAGAAGCAGTTATTAATTCTTTCATTATAGTTATGCTTTTTTTTTTTCACTTCAGAGATTGTTTCCCAGCTGATTACCTCTATAAGATTCTGCATGTATGTGTTTGGCTTGGGTCTGTCAGCTCTGCTCAGCTTCTTCCTGCTACCGCCTGTGGAACTGAACCTGCTGTGCCCCTCAGGCAAGATGTTCTGCTTCTGGATTTGCTGGGTGGTTCTGGCCCCTTGTCTCTTTGCAGGGACTTCAGCTGCAGAGTTTCACACCAGACCTGTATGCCTGGTCTGGGCTGGGACTAGAGGGGTCCCGAGAGCAAGGCGTAAATTCTCACTTACACACTTGTTCTGGGTTGTGTCTGGAGGCCTTTGGGGGTGTGCAGCAGAGCAGAAGTTCTCTTCCATACACACAAGGCCTGGGCTTGGTCTGGAGGGGTTCAGCGGGCAC
>NW_004524644.1:10878105-10879663 GCF_000260255.1 Octodon degus
AGGATTTCAATAAAATATTGATGTACTAATATTTTATCTACTTACAGTGCATGAGGTCAAGGGTTCAAGAAGTAGATGGTCCATTCAAAGTCTTATCATAGGATGTAGCTGAAGATGCAGAAACCCTGGATAAATTCCACACCATGTCTGCCTCAGTTTCCACAGATTTTACTCTAACCATGCTGTGACCTAATTTTCTAGATAGGGCTGTGTAGAGTAAATTCATTAAAGGCATCATATTAGACTGTTTTAAATGAATATTATTTATATTCACTGTATTATCTCTTTAACTGATTCAGCAATGTATATTCTCTTCAGTATACAACAGAAAATCTAAACTTGCTTTATACAAAACATGCTGGCTGAGTGATTTACCTTATGTTAGGTAAGAAAAAATTTTTCATTTGTATGAGACAGAATTACTTCACCAAATACCTAAGCATAATATTAAATAAAAGTATAAAATTTTGAACACAGTGGAATAAAACATAACTGATTTCGCTATTTGAAATAAGGGAGGGACATGTTTCTAAACATTTTTTTGTTTTGTTTTGTTTAAATAAAACAGACATGCAGTAGGTTCTGCCTGTGCCAATTTCCTTCTCTGTTTCCTTCTTCCTCACTACTGTTCCAGAATGACTATCCTAAATCGTCGGCCCCTCACTTGTCACAGACACTACATTCCACACAACCCTGCAATAAGTGAAAATCGGTGAAATAGCAACAATATATTTATTTTAGTATTTATATGCATCTTAAGGAATTATAAACCCTTCCCACACCCTTATAAACCTTTTCCACACTTTAACAAACATTTCTAGTGTTCTTAACCATCTTCTAAACTCATAAATTTATGTGATTTTAACAAAATACATATACTGTATGGCACTGCAAAATCCAGAAATATAGCAAAAACGATAAATAGTTCAGATTAATATATTTGACAACCAGCAAAACAGTGAACCAACAAAAGCTAAATATTTAGAAATAGCAAGGGAGGACTATAATGTATTTTCTGATTTCTTCTTGATACCTCTTTTGCAAGATTTTGGGTGATTTTCAGGACAGATTAAAGTAAAATTACTTTGCCTTGCTGTTGAGGATGGCTGTGTGCCTCTGGAGGTCTTAGATTTTGCGTATGTACTGGGTCCAAGCATATCTGTAATACACCACATCTTCATCAATCGTCCTCCGCAGGGAGCTTTGCTTCCCCTGATACTTTCTGCAAACTTGTGGCTTCCTGTTTTACTATTTAGTGGTGAGGCTCCATATCTTAGCCTCTCTGTTCTGAACATCCTGAATCACTGTGATTGACAGAATTCCATATGACAGTTGCATTCATATTTCTAAATCTTTTCTTTTGCTTTTCATGAGACTGAGAGCAATATTTATAATCTTGAAAGCAATTCGTTTTTTATCTAGGAGCAAGATTTTATTAAGCATAGAGTTGAAAATAACAAAACCATTCTTATCTAGCTACAAAGCATACTTCACAATAAGCAATCCAGTGTCAATAGTGCTGTGGATCCTGTTGCTTAATGTACTTCATGGTCACTTT
>NW_004524644.1:10881963-10883186 GCF_000260255.1 Octodon degus
AGGGGAGGGACCAGCAAAGCATGTGGTGCCAGGGTTAGAACTCTGGTTCTTGCACTTGCCTAAGCAGGTGCTTAGTCTGGTGAGCTATTTTTTCAGCCCTGTTGTTGATACTTTTTTCATAACTTAATGATATTTATCAAAAGCTAGTTGCTCTTTTATAAATTGATCTATACTCCCCTTCAACATTAAAGTGTAAGTTCCATGAAAACAGGAAATTCATTCTTTTGTATATTTTAACTATACTGTGGCAAAAACTTTGCCACAGGTATATTATGCACAAAGTAAATATTTGTTTAAATTATTCATTAATGAAAAGACAGCGAGCCTCATCAAATATGACACTAGAATAAATAGAAAATTGACTGTTGAATTTCAAGATTCATTTTATTGAGTGCCATTAAATTAATTATACTTCATATAAAATGCCCTGTAATAGACATCTGGAGAAGGGTCATTTGCAAACTCTATCACACATAATGATAGCTTGCTGAACTTGTTGAAAATGCAGCTATTTAGATCCCATCATCAGATTCTACTTCGGTAGATGTGGAGAGCCTTTTCCTCCTTGCTTAATCATCACTTCATACCTGCTCTGAATAATGTGATCTAGTTGCCATTTCAATACAGGGTTTAGAGCCAACACCCAGACTTCACTTTGATATTCTCCCTTGAAACTCCTATCTAAGCTATTTATCTCTCCTGGTAGATAACAGGGGAACTTAAGAACCATTTCGTCCAATAGTTGAGGCAGCAATGTTAAAGTCTGTTCACTAAACTTCGGTGGCAATATCTTACAATACGTTTCTTTATAAATTAAAACTAAAGCAAATTGCACTAATAATAAGAGTACAAGAATTTAATACATTGCATATCATTATTTTCAAAGTAGTTAATGAGTACAGGACAAACCAGAAAGATTCCTAGAAAAAAAAGGAAGTAATAATACAAAGCTTTCTTTTTGATGAATGAAGTTAAACTAGTAATATAAATAAAAGAAATTAACTTACACATTGAATTTTTTTGAAAAATGCAATACATAATTTTGAGAAGCATTTGAACTTCTTTCTACTTCCCTTCCTGCTTCTCTGCTTTATCTCTAATACACACACACACACACACACACACACACACACACATATATATATGTACAGTATAAAGGTAAACTTGAGGCATTCATAGGTAAAGGCATATAACTTGAGAATAAAACATCAAATGAAATTATT
>NW_004524644.1:10884963-10886950 GCF_000260255.1 Octodon degus
TCTCTTGCTTAAGAAGCATTTAAGGGCATCTAGAAAATAAAACAATAGTGTCTGTGTGGAATATGTGATATGGATAAGTAACTTGGAGAAGTCAAGTTCAAATTGTTTTGATATCTTAAATATATTAAATGAAATTGTGAAATATGGCCAGAATTATAAAAATGTTTGACCTTAAATATAGATTAATAGACTTACAATAGTAAATTAAAGTTAATTATACAGACTATCATGCTGTGTTTTTAAATTTGTAAATATATACAGCTATCATCCTCTAATGCCTAAATAAAATGAGGAAAACTTATCTGTCTCATCATGGAAAATAGTTGCTGCTGACCTAAAATTTTTGAATTTGTAAATTTAATTTATCTTGTATCATATTGAAAGGATTTTTTAACATCCAAGGTAATGAATTGTCATGTTATTAATGGTTTGTATAACACACATTTAATTAACTAAATTAATAATGAACAGTGACATTGCAAAGGCTATCTAATCCATTTATTCTATAATACACTGGTTAACACTTAAGAAACATGGCCAGTCATTATCGATGTATCATTGTGCATTGTGTGAACATTAATCGGAACAAGTTAATATAGTGTTACTTTTAACTTAAACAGGTATTAATGAATACTTTATCATTTCAAAGTGTTGTTATGACATCAAAATACCAGAGGTGTAACTTAATGTTCTGCCTACAATGGTTCATTTAATATTCATGTTAATTAAACTTTTGATTTTTCTTTTTATAGGTACAAGACCAATATTAATACCTCTAAACTGTAGGAGTTGTACTAGGACCACCTTAAGATGTGCATTTGTGCTGAACACTCCATTTAAGCTACAGAAATTCCTTTTCACCTTACACTTTTAGCCAGTAGATCAGTTCATTTCTATTAAGAGACAGAAATATGACTTCATATTAATGATGGAATCAAAACAGATGGAGCTATCTAATGGTTCAGGCAGGAAATTAGAGCAGGAATTATAGCTTCTTACCCTCATATCTACCACTGATTCACTGAATGACCTTGGGCAAATTACTTAAGCTGCCAGGTCAAATTTTCTAAGTGCACATTTTTTTTAAATTTTTTTTATGCCCAGAGCACATATTAACAGAAAGGAAACTCTAAAGATATAGAAAAAAGAAAATGATATAATATAGAGTGGAGCAAAAAGCCTTTGGCATAAAAGAGATTAAGTGGCTTACCCAAACTTTTCCAGCTAGTGTGTAGAATACCAGGGGTTCAAATTCATGTGTGGAACATGTTTTGCCTCAATTTTCAAATGTCCAATAACAGCACAATACTATTTACCTTAAATATATGTAATAATAGTGTGAGGTTAGAATTTTCTTGGCAAAAGGAATGTATTTAATAAACGTAATTTAGTCTTTGTCTATTACCTGACATCAAATGCTACAATTTCTAGTAATAAAGCAACTCATACACTCACGTGTTTTTCGATCCAGTCTACACTGTCATGATTCCTGTTCAGCCCTCCTCTTGTAGGCACACTGATCTAAAAATTAAGTGACTCCATTGTTTCCCTATATCTATTTAATCCTTGTGCTTTCTACTATGTGCATGAGATATTTTAGATCTTAGTGGAAAACATGTCGAAAACAAAAAGGAGGGCCAGGGAGATGGCTCAGTGGAATAAGCGCTTCCCTGACAAGTGCAAGGGCCTGAGTTCAATCTCCAGTTCTACCCCACCCCCCAAAAAAAAGACCCTCACTGGACTCTTTATAATGTGAAAATTTGTGTGACATGCCAAACAAAATTCTGAAAGGGAGAAAGAGGAGCACACTTTTCACTCTTCTCTATCTTTTCTCTGCTCCTGTTCATTAAATTAATCCAGCACACTGATTCTGTCTCTTATATATTATCTGACTTTATACACAAATTTCTTTCTCAGTTGAGAATTTTAGTCAGACTTATTTTATTTTAAAGAGATTTCTGACCAGTCTCATTGTCTCTAATGTTTC
>NW_004524644.1:10888280-10899136 GCF_000260255.1 Octodon degus
AATAAATAAACAAAGTAAATGGTTAGGAATAGACAGTGCAAGGGATAGGAATATAACCCAATGGCACAAGTGCCTACCTAGCAAACATAAGGTCCTGAATACGATTGCTAGCACAAAAAGAAAGAATGGATAAAATCAAGAAGTCAGCCAATGACAAATTTTAGAGGGACTGTGGGGAAAAAAGGAACCATTGGTCACTGTTGGTGGGAGTGGAGAATGGTATAAGCACAGCAGAGATCAGTGTGGAGATTCCTTAGAAAACTAGGCTTGGAGGTCCCATTCAGTGCAACTATTTCCCACCAGGATATTTTCCCAGGAGAACTGAAAACATGATATCACAGTGATATATGTGCACCCATGTTTATAGCAGCACAATTTGCCATAGCTAAACATTGGAAGTAACCCAAATGCCCATCAACTGAGGAATGGATAAAGAAGATGTGATTTTTTACACAATGGAGTATTGCTCAGCTATAAAACAGGTTAAAATGGGGCTTTTATTGGTAAATGGATGCAATTTAAGAGACAATACTCTAAAGTGAAATAAATCAGACCTGCATGTGCAAACATCATATTTTCTCTTTCATGTGAGAATCTGAAAAAGAAAATAAAATCTGAAGGGTATAATATATACTAGGAAAAGGGAACAAACCTATTCAAAAGGAAGGAATTAGGACTCGAGAAGGACAGGAGAGAAAGTGGGAGAAAGAGAACTCTATGTATGGAAGCAGGATGGTTTGCACAGCTGTGCTGTAGATTTCTGCTTATCTAAGGAAAGCAGCAGTTGATGCTTCACTTGTTTTGTCTCCTTTTTAATTGTACTTCTCCCTTGTTAATTTATTAAATATATCTGTCTCATTTTTATTTCTTCTTCCAATTTTGCATGCATATATCTCACTATATATTATTATATACAATTTGAACAACTAATCTGAAGACAACACTATGTAGTACAACAAATACTGTGAAATTCATATTATTTTGTTTAGTGAAATCCTGTATAATTTGTAATTTTTCTGCTTTATTATTTTTTACTCTCTTTAAAATAAAAATTAAAAAAAAAGAATGGTCAGTTCAAGAGCTTATACTCCAGAAGAGACCAAAAAGTATCTGCGTCAATACATATATGCATATATTCTCAGACAAGTTAAATCCTTGATAAAATCAGATGGGACATTCCTTTAAGTTCATTTTTAAATGCCATGTTTATTTTTCCTAAGAATAGGTACTCTTGAGCATCAGATGCTGGCTTGAATATACAGAATTTCCAGTGCTTTAGTTCCTCTATTAGGTGCTCATAAATTCTTTCTTTCTTACCTCACTTCTTGGACATTGTATGCAGAAGCTAGTTCCTGACTGGTCTTCTGGTTTGGGTCAAAAAGACTGAATAGCTTCTGAATTCAGGCTCCAAATTCATTCTCAACTCTTATCATGTAAAACAGGTGAAATTTCTTTGTACTGAATACATCCTGTAATGAGAAAGAAGACAAAAAAAATCACTTTTATGCTAATATTGGTCAGCTCTCATATCCTTAATGTGGTGTCATATATTAAATGTACATGGGGGGGGCAGAGAGATAGCTCAGTAGAATAAGCACTTGCCTGGCAAGCACAGAGTCCTGAGTTCAATCCCCAGCACTGCAGGAAAAAAAAAACAAACATGGATGGGCATGTATGCAAACAAATCCTGACACAAGCAGGGGGATACAGAGGAACACATGCTGTGCACAACACAGAGGTAGAGCAGGGATGAGCTAGAGGGAAGAGGAGGGTCCTGTACCACACACTAAATGAGGAAGCAACTATTGAAAAATCACATTGCCTGTTATCACAGTTGTAAACAAAATGTCAAAGACATAATATTTTCAGGTTTATGGGCAGACCACTTAAAATACTCAAAGCCTTAAAATTTCAAAGGGAAATTTTTCTTTATAAAATTCTCAAGGGGAGAAAGAATAATGGTTTATTTAGTCTAAATGACTTTTGGTATTAGTATCATCAATGAAACAAAAGAAATATATAAAGGCATTAAGTTTTAAATCACATATTTAATATACCAGTCTTGGATTCAAAAGTATATAGGAAACTCTCAGGTTCGACTTTGCCCCAGAAAAGCACAGAAATCAATGCTCTCAATCTCATAACAAGCACTAACCTGAATAAAAACCTGATAGCCAATAACTTGCATTAAATAACAGAGGTCACAGAGCAAACTGCTACTCTGAAATCTAGAAAGAGAGGAGAATCCAAGATTGAAAATTTGGATTTGCTTTCCTGGTGAAAAGATCATTAAGTGGTAGGACAACTCAAATAGTATTTTGAAGAATTTCTGGAGGTTGAATGTGGCTTAATAAGAGAATGAAAAACTATTGGAAACCAACAATTTTATGAGATCTATCAATAATAACTCATGTTTTCATGGGAATGGGACAGAGCAATACTCTCCTGAGTCTGGAAGCAAGTGGGGAAAAGCAGTCAATGTAAAACCTGCTCAGTTCATGTACCACAAAAAATGGCTTCTTAGTTCCTCCTCTTCAGCACCCTCCACCTTCCTGAACTACAGCAGGGGAGAAGGACAGCTATGAGATTCCAGTGAGGACATGTCAAGAGGCCTACACAAATCCAATGACTGAGATCTATTCATGTGATTATAGGATACTTCTGCCCTCCCAATTCTTACCAGGACAGTCAAAGTAGTTTATTTAATGAATTAGATTATGAGTGTTCTTATGTTTGAACAGACAAAGGAACAAAAGTGAGGTCAGTAGAGTTAAAAGTATTAGGTAGTTACAGTTATAACAACAAAAAACAAACTGTGTATGTGTCAAATTAAGACCCCACACTCTACTAAATTTTTGTAAGTTCTTTAGTCCTAACCTACTAAAGAAACACAATGCTGCCTAGGCAACAGGCAAGGCAAATACAGCCCGATAAGGAAGTATGCTTCAAACCTGATTTATGTATGACAGTAAATTTGGAGTTATCTGATGAGGATTAAAGTAACTATAATTATACTAATAGCTCTAACTTAGAAGGAAACAATATGGAAGGACAGATGGGTAAGGTAAACAGACAGATGGAACATTCAAGAAAGAACCAAAAGTAAATACTAGAAATAAAATGACTTTAATGGAATTGAAAAGTGTCTTTGATATACTTTTCAGTTATAGAATACTCAAAGACAAAAGAGAATTGTGATGCAAATATAGGCAAATGGATGCCTCCCTAATTAAAATACATGGAAAATAAAGAATAAAAGGCAGAACAGAAGCAAATATACAGTAACTGTGGCACAATTTCAAAAGATAAATTTTGTTATTATAAAGGTGGCAGTAAAAACAAGGGCAGAAAAATGCTTGCGAATGTAGACATAGTTATAGAAACCAAGTAGTTACAGGATTGGGGAGATAGATCAGTAGAATAAACTCTAGTGTGGCAAGCACAAAGGCCTGAGTTCAATCTCCAATTCTGAAAAAAAATAAAATAGACTTTAAATTTTAAAAAGTCAGCCACCACAAAGAATTCTATACCCAAGGGAATTACCCTGCAAAGTATAGAGTAAGATTTTTCTCAAAGGTTGAAAAAATTTTTGATACCAAATCTCTTTTGAAGAAATTTTAAAAGTTCTTCTGTGAGAAAAGATGATGTGGATGATACTTGTTCAAATTTGTTTTTTTTTTATTTTATTATTTATTTATTTATTTATTTATTTATTTTTTGTATTTTAGGGAAGGGTCTACAGGGTGTTCAGGGTCTCACTACTAGATGGGACTCCAGACTCAGTAATCTGACTGCTTATAGCCTCCCAAGAGCTGGGATTACAGGGGCACAACATCACGCCCAGTCTCAACTGCCAACTCAGAGCGCCCCAGGGGCGGGGCTGGCATGGCAGGCCTGGGGATTGAAACCTTGGCCTCTGGCCTGCGTGCAGGCACTTTAATCCACGGAACTATGTGGCCAGCCCTTAAAACTTGGATTTGCATATAGAAATGAAAAAAAATCAGTGAAGAATTAAAGATCTTTGAAAGGGAAAATTGTATATAGTACCTTTCCCTGCTGTCTATAAACGCCCAGTACTTCATAAAAGGGTAACAAATTTCTTAGCACAGTATAAGGCAGAAGCAAAACATGCACCTTTTTCTTCAAAAAAGATAATGAGGATTCACATTTGGCAGTTTGTCTATTTATAAAAATTGCACTAAGAAAGAACACAGACGGGATGCTGCTTTGGGCAGTTACATGTAAAGGCTGCAATGGAATCATATGGCTTTAGGTCAATAAAAACACACTTTATGGAAATCCATCAACAACTTGAAATTTCACATTATGTGAGTGCACAAAGCAATAATAAAAGAGGGATTAGAACAGCAAAAGTAGGCTCAGGATGCTGTGGTTCAATCCCCAGATCCTCAAGCCTTGTCAGACCTGCCCTGAAGGCATGCTGAAGCTTTAAAAAAAAAAAATCATTCTGAACCTTGGAGGCCTGCCATTTAGCTCAGTTGTTTAAGTGCCTGCTTAAACAAAGCAGTCAGGCTCAGGATGTTGTGGTTCAGTACCCACATCCTCAAAGCAAACCACACCTGCCCAAAGGCATCCTGAACTCCCCCACTTCCAAAAAAAAAAAGCCTTCTGCTCTTTTGGGGCCAGGGAGATGGCTCAGTGGAATAAGCACTTCCCTGGCAAGTGAAAGGGCCTGAGTTCAATCTCCAGTTCCAAAAAAAAAAAAAAAAAAAAAAAAAGAACAGCAAAAGTGATAAAAACAGGCTTGTAGTTTATTTAAATGTACTAAGACACTCTGATCAGTTTCACAGTTTCAGCAAGACTGTGGATTAAGTAGAAATGTGGAGTTGAGAAATTTTCATCCTGGCGCTTACATGATTTGTAAATCTATCCATTCTCCTTTCTCCATCAGTTTACAAAGTACTTTTTATGACAAATTTCATTTTCAAGCTTTTACTGTCTAGAATATATATTTATGAAGAGAATCTGAAAGATGAATATCTATATTGAGGTCCTATTTTTTCCACTTTAAAAATATTAATTTATGTCCAGTGTTTGATTCAATATAATTTCTTTTTTCATTTAAGTCTGATGAGAAAGGAGGTTACTCATCAAATTAGTTTTGGTGAAAGTTCCTCTGACTTGATATGAAAGAAATAGCCAAAAATTGCAAAACTATGTTATTTCAAAATTATTGCAACTACATAAAAACTTCATGAGTCTTTTTTCTTTCTTTTTTTTTTTTTTTTTTTTTTTTTGGTGGAACCGGGGATTAAACTCAGACTCTTGCACTTTCCAGGCAAGCGCTTCTTCTACTGAGCCATCTCCTGGCCCCCTAAAACCTTCATGAGTCTTGCTATAGAAAAAAGTAAAGAATATGAAATGGAAAGTAGATGTTGGCTCAAATTTTAGAACTCCAAAAAGGAAAACAACATTGAGTCTTAGGCAAAAAAATTGAAAACCTAAAGATGAAAAGAATTTTTATGTCAATTATAAGTTAGAAAAGTGTCTTTCCCAAACATAAAACAATGATATTTCAATTGTCAGAAATATGGATAAATTGATCAAAGTTGAAAATAATAAAAATCATATTTGTAGTTGAATTTGTTACACTGCTCCTGAAGTGTTATTTTTCTATACTGTAAATAATTGATGATGTATAAAATGATGGAAATTTTCCAGCTCATTTGGTAGAGCTAGCATAACATATGACTATATCAGTTGAGGAAAAGACATTTAATAAAACTCAAATGTCATTTCTAATAAAAGCTCTAAGTAAAGTAAGAACAAACACTATGTTATGTAGATGTAATAAAGGCCATTTAATGAAATTAAATAGCAAATATCATTTCAAATAAAGCCATAAAATAATTAAGCTAAAATAACAATGCCCTTTCCCTTCATTGATACTAGCATCATTGAGGGTTACAGTAAACACTTGAGATAATGAAATAATTGATGAGCAGATATGTAAAAAGGATAAAAAGAACCACCCTTGTCTACTGGAGATATAATTCATTCCTTTAATCACATCTTCTCATTCCTGTTTTATTTTTTCCTGAGATTTCATTTGCTTTTCTAAAACAGAAAATGAATTTATTGAATAACAGTACAGTTTGGGAATATAGAAAATGTCTTCATTCCTCACTGCAACAAAGCTCAGCGTGTATGTTTTTAATCAACTTGAACATAGACAGACATGGGGATGGGATGTTGTTTTGGCATTTTACGGATTAGTTGGATTTTTAAGTGATAATATTTGATCTTTCACATGGCAACAACTGTATGCTGCAGTTGGAGGTGGCCCACTTTTTTTTTTTTTTCACTATTGCTGGACTTTGCATGCCTCTGTTTTCTGTTTTCTTGTCCCATGCTCATGTCCATAATTGTTGTTTGCTCTAGGTTTTTAGCACAAGAGTCAAATTGATGTTCTTCCTGCTGGTATAAATCTATTGTTAGAAATCTTACATTAGCCTTACTAACTGCTTCAGTACCAGCCTTTGGCTATATTGTCTTCGGAGATGCTAACTGGGTCATGCATTTGGCATTGAAGTGTGATACAGTCCATTAGCTTCAGGTATTTCTGAGGTTGGCTGAATGTTCCAGGAAAACTTTAAACAAAACAGGTTTATTGATTTGGTGTAGAGCTTTATTGCCTGAATCACTGTTGGGCTGCCCTTGAATATTTTTGTCTGTTAATGCAGTTATCATTTGTACTCTTAACATGCCTGTTGATTTCTAAATGTTTTATTGTCTGTGAATATCACATTTACTCATGTAGTGTTCTCACTTCTAAAGTAGTATTCAACAGTAATTATATTTGTTGAATGCTGTGCATATCATCTTTTTTAAGATAGGAGAGAAATTTAAAGGATAATTTAAGAGGAGGAATAAAAGGAGAAGTAAAACACAAATATAAAAAGTATTTAGCAAGATGTTTCTAAATTTCAGTGTGGTATTATGAAGGAGAGATGTGAAAGTAGTAAACTAGTGTCCCATATAAATATTTAGATTTACATAAAAATGTGAAGAAGACAGTGGAATTTGCCCATTGTAATATGATTCTGTAAGCTTCTTTATGGAAATTTGCATTTATGGCCATCTTAATTACTTAATTACTTTGTTCCTCCTTAGGACAAAATACCTGGCCCTCACACATTGAAGGAGGAAAGCTTTTTTTTAGTTCACAGTGTGTGGAGGTCTTAGTCCAAATCCAGCTGATCCAAGACAAGCTGGACTAGCAGAGGAACAAGGCAGAGAAGAGACAGTGCGCGGCGTGCTGTCCCAGTAGCAGCAAGCGGTGAACCTTCCTTTCCCTTTCATCCCATCCAGGCTAGTCACCCCCCAACACAGCATGGGCCTTCCCATTACCCACACCCAAAACTAGGTTAAAATTGAGCAGTGGACTAATCCAACTACCCTTAATCCAGTGTTGCATACTCACAATGTAGCCAATCACAAATCCCCACCTGAAGGTGTATGAGGCTTTCAAGGGCATTTTAGACTTAAACTGCAGCAATGATTGTCCCCAGTGTTTCAGATATTCTACACTGTCACTATCTCTTTATTTAACCAGTTGTAGAACTGTATAGTTAGGGCCAACGAGATAGCTCACAGACTAAGCACCCCAGGGACCAGGGTTCGGGGTTTGATTCCCGGCCCCACATGCCCCACGAGCCCCACCCCCAGGTGCGCTGAGCTGGCCACCAAGACCAGGCATGGTGGCACATTGCCTGTAATTCCAGTGTTGGGGAGGCTTGAAAACAGGAGGATCAGTAGGAGACCAAGCTGCATAGAGAAACCCTGTATCAACTACATTAAAAACGAAGGAAGAAGATAAATGTATAGTTACATGTTAGGTACCATATATTTTCCATGAAAGACAGAACTCAATTCTATGTCTACATACATCATGAATCTTAGAAAAACTACACACATCTTTGGAGGATTTTCTACGAAAATCTTATTCTTAAATGTTAATCTACAGACAAAATCACCAAGAAGACAATCAAAAATCTCAAATCAGTGCTATTTTACTAAAGAAGTGCTGATAGAGTGCACTACAGCCTATTAGCTATAGAAAAAAAATACCATCATATTTATCCTTGGAATCTCTGTAAATCTAGGCATTACACTACACAAGAAAGAAAACATTTATGTAGTAAACTTTTTAAAAGACAGATAAAATAATTTTAAGATTATCTTTGCCTTAATTGCAACATGTCTCAGATGAGATAGATTTTTTAATTTTTTTTTTTTTTTTTTTTTTTTTTTGGAACCGGGGATTGAACTCAGGCCCTTGCACTTGCCAGGGAAGCACTTATTCCACTGAGCCATCTCCCTGGCTGTTAGATTTTTTAATATTAAAAAGAAAATATCTCCTTATTCTTTTGTGGAAATCGTGTGTATGAATGATAAGTTGGTTGGCATCACATGTATTAAAGGCTATGCAGAGAGAAACATGCTGAACTGCAATTTCGAGACATTCAAAGAAACTGCAAGGTTGGTGTTTAACATTTAAATGAGCTGCATCATGTTTTAAGACGACAGGACAAGTAAAAACGAAAGAAGTTAGGGAGTTCTGTACTCATAAATTTTTGATGAATATAATTTTCAATAAGCAAAGAATAACAAGGAACATCTAGCAAAAGTTCTGTGGGCTAACAACAAATATATTTAACTGTGGGTGTAACACTAAAATAATATGGAGACATCCAGCAAAGTTGGATGAAAGGTTGTGTTCTAAAAAAGTATACAAGAGAAAACAAAAGGTGTTGGGAAGAAATGAGGAGTCATGGGAAATCGAAGAATCTCATGATACCTCACAGTTGAAAATAAAGAATAAGAATAAAGCTGCCTCATCTAATAGGAGCAGACAGAGTAGAAAAGTACATTCTTGTAGAAGAAAACTATAGAAACTCTTAAAGGTATAAAAAATACATTTAGAGTAGAAGATATAGCTTGCTGAATAAAAATATAATGCTAAATATTTGTGGGGCATAAAACATACTATACACCAAAGGAAAATTAGGAACAATAAACATGAATTGAGTAATATCAAGCTGAGACTAAAAAGATTAGTATTATAAATCAATGTAACTTAATTTATTAACCTGAAAATGTACATCTACAGATTGCAATCCAAAGTACAATTCAAATCTAAGCTATATAAAAGAGACACACAAAAAATAATCACTAAGCAAATGTAAACAACAAAGTCAAGAACAAATGTATATAGAAAATGAAAATTAGGAAACAGCAAGACTCATGATCTTAACAGGATGAGAAGTAGAATTAGGGATTGAACGTTATACCTAATCAATGAAGGTACTTTGAAATATTAGCAGCCTAATACTCAGTGAAGATAAATGATTTGTTCTAATGGTGTTTGTAAATAGGATCTCAAGTCCACATCTTGTACAGCAATTAACCACTAAGAAGAATATATGCAGTATGTTATTTGTTGAAACTGTACTTCCGATTTGATTTGAAACTGTCTCATTGCTGTTTATCAATAAAATTTTGAAAAAAACAGTTTGGAACATTTATCCATTTAATAACATAGGAATCATTTAGATAAAACAGGAATTGTAAGTAATACAAGAAGGAATAAACCAAAATACACTAATATTAGGAATCCAACTTTGAAAACATAAGCCGCATATATTATAATTTAAATTGCATGGTTATATATCAAAATTTTCAAGGGAACAATAGAGAACGTACCCTCAATCTCACATGGAATACTCCACTAAATGAGCCATGTCTTTGTAAAAACTAAAAAAAAACAAAAAACAAAACAAAAAAGTCCTTCAACTGTGAACATATAAATACCAGGATAATCTAATCAGAATATAAAAAAATTCAACATATTAATATAAAATTTAAAAGGAAAAAAGTATACATACAGATTTAAAATTTTTAGCCAACAGAAGAAAATCCATAGCATTTTACTGTTCCTATAAACACAGATTAATAAAATTAAAGTAAAACAAATGAAACATTCTATTTTCTCTCTCTCTCTCTCTCTCTCTCTCTCTCTCTCTCTTTCTCTCTCTCTCTGTCTCTGTCGCTCTCTCCACTTTTCTTTTTTGACAGGGTCCTACCACGTTTTTGGACTCATAGTGATTCTGCTGTGTTCAGCCTCCCCCGCACTGGGATTATAGGCATGCGCCATCACACCCAGTCTCATTGGCTGGCTCAGCATGCCCATGGGTAGGGTGGTGTGGCATGTGGTGCAGGGAATTGAACCATAGTCCCTGTGCTTGCCCAAGTAGGCTCTTAGTCCACTGAGCTATCTTGTCCCTCCTAAAACATTCTCAAATGAAATTCCTACTGGAATGTCAGGTCAAAAATTCCCTGAAGGGAATTCCAAGCTGAAGGAGTTATAAGATGCCAACTGAAGAAACAAAAGGTGGGGATGGTAAGGAAAGAACTTTCATTAGAGATATAACAGGAATGGCAGGAAATCAGAGTTCTCCACCCTGTCTTGAGGGGAATTGACAGGAGCACAAGGCTATCTAGAGAAGGTACCTGGAAGTCTGAACAGTATAGGCCTGCCTTCTCGGTCCCCATGTGGTCTGATTGTCATTATTTTAGGATTGGCAAAGAGGTTCACTGCAGGGTAAGATAGTTGCTGTTGCCTGGGAGTGGAGAGCAGTATGAACTCCTCACAAGATACTTCTCAATCAGACCTGGGGTGGGCTGAGACAGCAATTGAGACTGGGCGTGGTGTCCTGTGTCTGTAATCCCAGCTCTTGGGAGGCTGTAGACAGGTGGATCCCTAGGAGTCCGATCTAGTACTGAGATCCTGAACACCCTGTAGACCATTCCCTAAAATATACAAAAAAAAAAAA
>NW_004524644.1:10900577-10912992 GCF_000260255.1 Octodon degus
GGAAAAAAAAGAGCTTTTTGGGGGGCAAAATTTTCAAAGAATGAGTAGTCACATTGATAAAATATAAAATGAAACAAATTTCATAAAATGCAATTACTGAGCTATGAAATTTATGGAGCTCATTATTCTGAATTTGTAAATTATTTGAATGATAAAAGTAATAATTCATTCTTAATGACAAGCAAAAATGATAAAGTGGATGAAAAAAAAAGAATAAAACTGAGAATGAATCCATACGTTTTGCTATAGGAATTACTGAACTGAATCTTTCTGCCATTTAATTACATCTTTCAAAGACTGTAATCCCCTAATCACCGTGAGCCTCTCTTTTATCCTGGTAATTGGCAACCACGCAGCTAGAGTTCATAGTACACTTTTCATGTCAGGAAGCAAGGCCCGCCGCTGAATTGGAGGCTTTTCAAAAGTGCACCTTTGGCTTGTTCACTGACAATATATGAGCCACGTTGACAATCACATCAACTAACACACTTTGATGAGGTTAATCTGTATGTTCATGCTTTATGTATTTTTTGCCTTCTCTTGTGGCCTTTTCATTTATTGACCACGTGGCTTTTGTGCAGTTTTCATTGTTTACAAAGAAAATTTACAAGTCAATAAACAGGGAATAATATACGTGAAAAAGAAATGATATTCTGCAAAACTTGTGTTTAAATGATAGGTCCAAATTAGGTTACAAAGCTCTTTGGAAAGGGGATTTGCTTGCAACAGAAGAAACTAGAGAAATTGCAAACAGATGGTGGTGAGGCAGGAGGGAAAAGAACACACATTGTGTAACACGAGCGGAGCACAACTTACAGGGTCTGTTTTATTTCGACTCTTAGTGAAAGAAACAAGCTCAGACATTTTAGGAATATATATATATATATATATTTCCCCCCCCTTGGATTGTACTGGAAACACAATTACGTACCCAGAATACTGAAGCCTACATTAAGCATCATTTGCCTATATTAAGTGTACATAATTACAAATATGTAATTTAGAATTAATAGCTAGCTATGTAATTAGGGATGTACAGTCACCACATATATATTTTTTCTTTTGCGGAACTGGGAATTGAACTCATGCCCTTGCACTAGCCAGGGAAGTGCTTACTCCACTGAGCCATCTCCCTGGCCCAACAGTCACCATATTCTTACAAATGAATTGGTTGAATCTTTTTTGTATTATCCTTTTATTTAGAACCTCATTTGCTTATAAAAATTTAAACTATTATACAGTTAACTGTATCTTTTACTTTACTTTTACTTTATTTTTATACCAGAGATCAAACTCAGGAACTTATACTTGCCAGGCAGGCGCTTAGGCCTCTGAGCTATCCCCACAGGCCTTTTTATGTTACAGGTATGACTAAGTTTCCCTTGACTTTGTTCCATTCTTTTTCTCTTAGGTACTGTGCAAGGGACTATATTCTTCCAGGATTTTTGGAAGATATTTACATTTTCAATGTTATAAATATGATTATTATCTAGATATAAAGTTAAATGTAACTTAAATTGTTCTGCATTTATCTGCTCACTAACTTGTTACAAAAGTACTTATTTAACTTGCTCCAAAATTAACTCTAAATATAGCTTTCATGTGAGTACTTGATGTTACGCTTTACTTTTTCTTTTCCTTTTTGTTGTTGTTGTTTTTTGTTTTATTTGTTTGTTTGCTCTCTTGAGACATGATCTCAGCATGGTCTAGGATGTTTTGGACTTGATATGTAGCCCAGGTTGCTTGACTTGAGATCATCCTACATCAATCAATCTTCCAAAGAGCTGAGGTATAGGCTTGGCCTACCAGATACTTGATTCCTAATTGATGAAAGCCAGCTTGAAAATTAGTATGGACAAAAGTTCTTGAAATGTTAGTTAAATCGGTTTTATTTTGGTTGGATTAAGCCAACTCCCTGATAGCTAACCCACTTGTGGAGTAGCATGTGATAGGGCAGGAGAAGTGGACTGAGACATTCTCGATATTACTTTCTTTGGGCCCAGGAGCAGTGCTGTATGATTATTCAGACACCATATACCTTAGAAACACTCAAGAAGAAAGATAAGAAAAAGACAACTTTTCATATGCTTTCTCTCATTTCGTGCAAAACTTTTTACCATGCCACTTTTGCATTTCCTCAAGGTATCTTGAGTCTCGGCCACTCCATCTCCACCCCACACACTGGACCAGGCATGCAAAGCTTCTGTCTTCTGTAGCTTCCCTGCTTCTAGCTCAAGCTGGTGCCGCCACAGGTCCATTTAGTTTCAAATTAATGGGTTTAATACAAATAGACAGAAGGTGCTGTAATTATACATAATCAGTTAGGTACAGGATTTGGGCAGCATAACTCAAGAAAAACAAATAGATAATGTATTAGTGGAAAATTCTCAACAGATCCTCATCTGTTACCTAATTTTTTTTATTCCTCTATAGGCCCAAGCCCTGTGATAACCATTATGTTAACACCTTTGACCACTTTGTTTTGCCTCTTGTATTTTGGGTCTCCTCCAGATTATTGTCTGTTAAAGGAGAAACTATCCCTTTACTTGTGTCAAATCATAATATTGATAGGAACTTAGAGTTACCTAGGTGTCATATGTGGAATTTTTCTTAAACTAAAGAAAAATTCAGTGTAGCATTACAAAATTCTTATCTCAGTAAGGGAAGAGAAGTAATTTATTTTGCCCATCATTAAACATTAAACTCTGGTTCTGATGAGTGATCTTATTTTTGCATTACACACGTGATCACTTGCATGTTTACAATCTGTATTACTTTCTACTTCTTTTGGAGTGACAGAAGCTTTGGCTGCAGTGGGATAATGGAGCCAGGAATAAAGAAAAGAGACAAGTTTTCAAAATAGAATTCACTTTTAATTCACTTCAAGTCATTCTTTTAATCATGAAATGCATTCCTTTATTTTTAAAGAAATTTAGGGATGAATAACCTAAAATACGTCTTTTCTGAACATTTGATTATCTCTTTAAGGTATATGAGTGACACCATTACAAAACCTAAAGTGCTTTTTCCATTTTTATACCTATAGACAAAATGCTGCCCGAAGTGACTGAGGTCATCCTTAGTCTGAGGAGTAAAGTAGAAGATCCATTCCCCACTCCTTCACCAACACTCAACATTACCAGTGTTTCAAGGAGAATCCATTGCATTAATGTGTTATCTCATTGATACATTTTTGTCTTGTGTCAGTTAAATATTTTTTTTCTCATGAACAGGTAGCATTAGCTCTGTTCAGGTCAGCAATTCTATTGTAACACAAATGAGTTTCAAAACTATGGTGGCTTCTACGTCACCAAGGCTTTCGCTACTTGCCTGCAATTCTCTTCTTCAGGCCTGCTCTGGGTGTTGGCCTTTCCCTCCACTGAGGCTTCCTCCCATCGTTTTGTGACAGCAGCAATTTCATTTCTTGCCTTCAGATGCAGCATTGTCCAAAGGCACAAAGGAGGTGTTTCTCCCTCGTGAACTTGTTAAAGTAAAAATATAAAAAACGTTACAGAAATTCCTGTCCCTAACCACGTCCCTAACCAGCCTAATGTTTAAACCTATCACCAGCAAGGAATTAGTTTATGCTGTAAAGACACAAGTTTTACTCGGAAGGAGCTTGCTGCTTCAGCTAGGGGAAGGATGGGCTCTTGAGCGACCACACTGCCATGAGGAAGAGACTGCAATTTGGACTTAGAAAAAACTGTTATACAGTGATAGACGGATCACCATGGTAAATGCTACCTAGTCAAGCAGCAGTCTCTGTTATGCTTTTGCAAGAAGAAAAAGAACGTTATTGACCCATTCAAAGAGATTTAAATGAAGAAAATTAAATATTCAAGTAGAAAACATATTTTAATGAGTATATCAAGAGAACTGAGCACAGATCAAGACACGTGCCATGTAATTTCTTGGCAAATAAATTAATCAACCGTGGCTTTAAAAGGCAAAGCCATGTGATTTACAATATATTTTGTGAAAAGATACACTTGTAAATATTACTTTTAGTGCTTTCAAATATGAACATAACTTACCTGTTTCTTCTACACCTGCTACTAAACAAAATATTTATTTCAATATTGAAAGACAAATAGAACCCCAACGTGGTAACTACAAAAATGTGGTCGCTGATAATAAAATGAGTCGTTCAATCAAGTTAATCCTCTATTTTTGCCAATGAAAATATATCAGAAGGGAGATAATATAGCACTCATGGAGCTCATAATTCAGAAAGAAAGGCAAACAACATGTCACCTATTATAAACTCATTAGAGTGGTGACTGTTATTTTACCTGTGCTGAATATCCAGGGCCTCTCTTTGAGGATGATGGTTGACAAGAAACCTGAAGGAGATGTGTGGATAATTTACAATTCAAAAAGAAATACAAAAAATAAAAATTAAAAACAAAAGTAAGTATCATTTTCACGGTAAGATTCTGCAAAGAGAAATTGCCCAGTGGGAGAAATGTTCACTTGGCAAATGTTATTTTTACTTTTTCTTAAATTTTTTATACTTAAGATCCAGTTATAGAAGCATGAAATAACATATAAAATTTTTACTACTTATTGAAACTTTCAGCTACACTCCTACTCTATCTCCCCAAGGATCTTATAGCAAAGGAGGAATAATAGATACATCTGGATACAAATTTTTGTTAAATATAAGTTCTTTCTGCATTAAGATCACCACCACCAACTCCTCTTAGGCACGTTATGTGATGTGTTACAAACCATTTTTCAGTGACATCTTGTGAACACTCAAATACAGAGTTATTCAAGAAATGTGTCAGGAGTCATAAATGCTCTCTAAGGGCAAGATAGTGTAAGTCTGTCTCAACTGAGTCACTAGACCCGAATCCTATAATGGGCAGAGATAATTATCCCAGTTCTATTATAATATATTTGTCATATTTCCTCATGACTCCAATTTCTTTGAATGATTTGTAGAGTCAGTGCAATAGAATAATGTCTATGAAACTTTCAAATATAGTCCCTTCCCAATCAAGTTTTACCATCACATTTGTGTTTTTTATTATTCTATATTTACACTTAACATGTGCATTTTTGGGGGTGTTTACTTGTGCCCTAAGCACCGTGATACTTGAAAAATGTGTCCCTATAATGCACATACACATCCTCATAATGTGCAGCTTACAAACATTTTCTTCAAAACCCTAAGAAACTATACATACAGTGTATTGAGTTACATATCCTCTTTCATTCATGGAACACTATCCTCATAGTTCACACTTAAGGTTCTCTTGTCACAGAAAAAATCTAAGTCCTATCTTTTTCTTTTCATACACTCTTACCTACACAGACTTCAAGTGTTACATTGTATCAGAAAATGTCTCCCCCAGCCTGCTTACTTGCCCAGGTACTACTTCCTGTTCCAGTTGCGGTTGCTTGTATTGTCTTAGAAAGAGCTGGTCACTGTAATGCGACTTGTATGAGCCATTCTGCAACTGCCAAGCCATTTGGCCTTCCTGCTTGCTTACTTCATATAAGCCCTAGGCCGCCAGAGATCAAGGCCTGATAGTTTGATCCTCATCACTGCTCTTTGCCATAAATAAATCCGCCTCCAAATCCTGGGTGTCATTTCGCTTGTCATTGAAATACTTGAGAGTTTAAATCTGCATTTCTTTAGAACATGGGAAAGGGGCTGACAATAGCTCAGAGGCATAAGCCTGCCTGGCAAGCACAAGGTCCCAAATTCAATCCCTAGTACCACAACAACAGCAACAACAAAAAAGGAGGTATATAAATAATATTGTCATTTGTGGCCCCGGGGAGATAGCTCAGTAGAATAAGTGCTTGTCTGGCAAGTGTAGGGTCCTGAGTTCAATCCCCAGTACTGCAGAAAACAAAAAAAAACAAAAAAAAAACCAAAACAACAACAAAAAAGAACATGGATAGCAAATGTGTTTCAGTATAATGTATGTGTGTGTATGTCTGTGTGTGTGTGTGTGTGTGTGTGTGTGTGCGCGCGCATGCGCATGTGTGCTGTGTTCCAGCTATGTGACATTCTGCTGTGGATACTGTCATAAATGCATATGACTATATTTCTGATGCTTATAACCGGATTATAAGCTTCATCTTTCGCTTTTTCTTTCTGTCTGCAGATGAGCAAATTGGTAGTAAATTGGGTGTGCTCTCTCCCCTGCTGCTGACTGGAAATCCAGACCCTGGTACTTCCTTCTTGTTCACGCCAAAGCTCACACCATTCCTGTCAGCACCACACCATTCCTCCTAACACTAAATGCTAAGCTGGTCTCTCTTCCCTGATCTTGAAAGCCAATTTTTGGACCAGTTTGGGAGTCAGCCTTGAGTTTCCAGAAAGCCTTGTCAGCATGCCTGGGTCAGTTTTGACACTGCGACCAAATGCTTGGTGATGAGCCATTGCTTTGCTGCAGAGTGGCTAGAACATACTTGTTCCATTTGAAATATTTTCTCAAAAATACAAACATAGAGTACAATTTGTATGTCGACTTTTGCTTCTAACTATTATCCTGTAGTATGTGGAATTTAATTCATCTCCTGTTGGTGGATTGAGCTCTAAGTATTTCTCTACCTACACAAAGGATATAGGGATAACTATTTTTATGTCTATATTCATGAACCTAAGGAATACTCTATAAAATATATGTTCTAGACTGGGATTGGCTGTTCATATGTGTTGAGAATTTTCTGTACTTTTCTTCAATCTGTATATTTAATTTTTATATGACAAATATTATATTCCACTTTGTTATATCCATAAATCTTTTCTTCAACAGTTACTTCTATGTTATAACTTCATTATTTTAATGTGACCAAAATTTCAATGTCCTGTCCATTCCTATTTAAGAAGCCTTCCTGATGTTTAATTTCAATATTTTCCCTATATTTCCCTATTTCTTTTAGAATGAAGTAAAGGATTTTTGTTTGGTCTTGAAGTGATGATCCAGCGTATGCAAGATCATGTGTTTAAAGCGCATCTTTTGCTCGACGGTTTTCACAACCTCTTCACTTGCCATATATGCTTATCTGTGGGCTCTGGGCAGTTATTTTGTACTGGACCTGAATAGCTTCCTACTGTGGAATAATATTTAACAAAGTGAGTTCCCCCATGCTTTCAACTAATAATTATCTAAATTTTTTGTACTTTAAATAATATGATTGTACTGATACTTTTGGTTCCTAGTATGTTTGAAGAGCTAACACCAACTATTTAAGCCAGCAATGCATTAAAACTTAATATTATTATTTCAGAGCATTTTACATAGGGCAGTATATATTTTCTTCATATTGTTAACAGTTATACAAATTTCCCTGCTGTTCCTGTTATCTACTATCTTATTGCTTTCAGTATGTTGAATTACGTGCAAAAGTTATATTCCTTTATCCCATGCAATTCATGTTTAGTTCACCAGATACAATTCTATGAACTTATACCATTTTCAAATCAGGATGCGATAAAAATAATAGGAAGATGCTATATTAAAGAGATGGCTATAAGCCTGGAGACATCTGGGCAAATTCAAACAGGAAAACAGCAATCTCTGTACTTTTATTTTAATTATATTTGAAAGAAAACATGGGTGATGTCCAGTTGGATATTTCTTGAATTATTGTTACTGTCCTTTATGAAATCTTTGTGTGCCACAGCACCAGAACTCATTCATATTACAACTGAAGCCAGAGTATACACCTACTCAAGAGGAAATAAAGCGTAAGACCAGATGACAGAATCCTGAATTCCTGAATGCCTGCCTGCTCAGGTTGGTCAAGTCATTTTGTACTGGGTGGTGATGATGCGTTGAGCTATATGAGACTTAAACTTTCACCTATTTGCCATATTGTGGTAAGTTTTATTGTAGTTCTATTTGCTTATTGCTATGTAAAAATGCTCATCTCTATATGGCCAAATATCATAATTTCTCAAAGACTTGAAGAGTCTGTATTGTTTTATTTTCACAGAGATGATTATGGTATCCTTGATTAATGGGGTCTTTATCAATTATTTTACACTTTTTTTTGTTTCATCTTATTTAAAGTACCAGTCAGTATTATTTCAAACAAAAGCAGTAAAACAGTGAGATCATATATATATATATATATATATATATATATATATATATATATATGTATATATATATATATATATATATATATATATATATATATATAATCAGAATAATAACTTTTATATTTATATATAAACCAGGTAGCTCAGCAGATTAAAGCATCTGCTTAGGCAGACACAGGGGTTAAAGTTCCATCCCTGGTGTGCCATGCTGGCCCCAGGGGCATGCTGAGAAGGTGATTGAGACTGGGTGTGGTGGCAGGCACCTGTAATCCCAGGACTTGGGAGGCTGAAAACAAGAGAGTCACTACAAGTCCAATCTGTGTAGTGAGACCCTGTAGACCCTGTACACACACACACACACACACACACACACACACACACACACACACACTCACACACACAGCAGGGAGATCAAATAGACATGTATCTTCCATATTTGAAAGAACATATCTAAAGTTTTTCATTCAGTAGAATATTTGTGAATAGTGCTGACATTTTTCTATCCTTAAATTAAATGAACAATCCTTTCCCTGAAATTGTCCAAGTATTTTTATTCTTTCAAAAATGATAAAAAATTAAACATTTTCTATAAATTAATACCTGAACATTTTGAAACAAATTCCCTTCTTTTGAGGTATGTTCTTGGACCTCCTGTCCCTAAAGTCCCATCATCCACAGATCAAGCTTTGAAATATCAAATTTTAAACAATATTCTTTTTTTCCCATGCCAATTTTTATTTTATTTCATTTTAAAATTAATTTTATTGAGAAACAAATAGCAATGAGAAAGTTTCAAGATCGATTAGTAGGATAGTCTCAATAATTAATACACGGTGTAGTGTCGTCTTCGCAGTGGTTACTCATAGTACAAGATACAAACATAATATTGTGTTCAAGCACTATTAGTGCAGTCTTTCTTCTCATTAAATTAAGAGAAAGTAGCTGTATATCTATCCTAACTATTTTGTGAAGTGACAATCAGTGTGGTAAGTTAAACATGAAAATCATCTGGCATATTTTCAACAATCTTAACTACAATAGGGGAAACTAAACTGCCTAAAGCTATACAGCTGCACATTTAATTTTGGCTGGCACCTTATAAAACTTGTTCTAAATGTAAGGATATATTGCATTCCTATGTAAAGTAAAATTTAAACTTGAATGGGTAGAAAGCTACTTTTGGCTACTTACTGCCCCTTGTGATTTGCTACTTATCGGTCACCAGATGCATAGGAAAATTTAATAAAATTGTTCAAAAAGAACATGTCTTAAAATTTATTTTTATCTACAAATGCTCATATGAGTTTACTTTTAAGTGCCCTAACTGGTCCATTTTGCGATTGTCAGCCACAAATGTTCTTGTAAATGTCAATTTCTCAGGTTCATAAAAATAGGTTTTGAAATGTTCTTGCAAATATCCCCATGACTGGTACTTAATGATCAAGAAAATAGAAATGTTCTAATTGTACTTCCTTAGATTTTATCAAATTAAAAACTTATAAGGCAAATTCTGAAAGAAACCCAGTGATGTATGACACAGAGAATTCTAAATAGGTGCATGTAGTGTACAGAGAGTCCCACCAAGAAGAGAGTAGAATAAATGAAGTTCAAAGAAATGTATCATGATGTATAATAACTGTACACTGATTTTAGAGGTGACAAATACACACGTGAACTTGGCAGAAGGAGCTAAAGGTTCAGCTTATTATTTAAGGATATAAAATCAAGTGAAGTAGATGAAAGATGGAGTAAGAGCAGATGACTTTGGAATGTCTTAAACCAACAATAATTTCAAGATTTATTAAGTAAATTTAATTGCTGTTATTTTAGTTACAATGTAATTAGTTGTTGCTAGTACTAGAAGACATAGAAAAAAATGTATATTTTTCTCTGTGATATACACATATGTACATATAATCATCCATTTATATAATTATCAAATATTTTGTAATCTTCAGTTCATGTGATTCTTTATGTTTTCTTAAAAATATTCAAATATACTATGCAGGCAAGAAAAGTTAAACTAGTAGCAACTCCCCTTAAATAGATATAATATCAGAATAATAACTTTAAACTGATTATAACAGATAATTTTCATCATTGACTCTGTTGCTCTATGGTTTATTTTTCAGACTTAGAATGCACCAATCCTTGATCAATCAAATTACAAAGAAGGGAGATACTATCCAGCCCAGCCATTGACTTCTAACTGTGTGTATCTAATTTTAAGAATATAAGGTAAAGCTTGGGAAATAGCTCAGTGGTACAGTACTTGCCCGGCAAAGTCAAGGTCCTGAGTTTGATTTCTGGCACTAAAAATAAAAGACTTAAAGATAATAGAAAAAATTATCCAACATTTTTGTGAAAATTGTTTACAAAACACTGTTACCACACGTTTTTAAATAATATTACATAGTTATTAAAAGATTGTAATCACAGAGAAAAGAATTTTAAAAAGGAAAAAGTGAGAAAGATGGTAAAAGTGTTGTAAAAGTGTCTGTTTACAGCTTGTATTTTCCCATAATGATAAAATACACAGCCTTCATAGTGTTATGAGAGTGCTTTTAAGCAGGTATCTCAGACATTTCAACAAAGTTAGCAAGGTCATAGCATCATGGATAAAGGTTCTGAAACATAGAAACCATAATTACTCTGGATGATTTAAAATAAAATGATTCATTTTACTGTACAGTTTCCTACCTGTATGCAATTCAGTTATTAGTAGGTGTGGGCATATTGTCCTCTAATCAAATTTTTCAAGCATCTCTATTAAGAAGTCAGTAAAAAGCAAAGTATTGAAATGCAGATTGCATTGATTTGCTCCAAGCTATTGCAAGGTAAGAGGAAACAGCTATGTTAGGGTAAATCAATATAATCTACATTAAAGTACATTGTCTCCTAGAGTGCCAGGAAATATTCAGCAATCTCCATTACAGAAGTGGCCATTGTGACCACCTTATGTTGTCTGTCCTTAAATGCTAAAATTTATGTCCCTTATGCCTGAAAGTAAGCAAGATTTTCAAACTTTCCCAGAACCTAAATATAGCTTCCACTGAGTTTCCTTTCAGTGCCTTACTAGTTCCTGATCAGAAAGAGATTCTGTGTTTAATTTTACCACTAAGAAATAATTCCTGGATTTAATATTATATCATCATAATATTAGTGTCTTTATACTATGATTTTCCTAAAATTTTGGCCTTCATTATAATTTCAGTTATTATGAAATCACGAACCTGCCAAATGTAGGCACCTCAAAGATAAATGTGTCCTTTGTTCTAATATTGTCTCAAGTCTTTTACTAGTACTACCTTAATATTCTTTCTTTAAACACCAGAGGGGTGTTTAGTCATTCCATGTGAGATAGTAATTATTTGTATAAACTAACATGAGCTTTGTAAGTTGTTACTAAGAAACTGCTCCTTTAAGTCTCAGCAAAGCTGAGGCAATTGTATTGAAATGATATTTATTCCTTATTATAAAGGTGTATGGAAATAAAATACAATATTGGAAGATTAGTAGGCCCTTTGTTCTCCTTTGTGGTAAATCAAGGATTTCTATCTTTCTATTTAAAAGGTGTTTTAAAATAACATACAAAGTAGAAATATTTATGACATCATGTTTGTCATTGCTTGATTGACAAACCAACTCTTGTCTGCCTGCCCTGTGAATGATAAGAAGTGAATTCGAGGCTGATAGGATATTTGGAGCAACTCAAAATATGTGATGTTACCAAGAGAGATAAGTAATAACAAATTGCAAATTAATAATGTGTAAAATATTCTAGCAAATTTTATTGATATTGACCTATGTATGTTGATAGCTGCCAAATTTTTTATTAAATACATTTTAATAAACATTTGTAACATTTACTTTTTCTTACATTGAATGCATTATGGCAAAGATAGCTGAAAATCTATAATCATTCATAGCTGGGTGAATATCATTCTACATAAAACTTCCTTTATAAAATATATGTAAGGTATTAAATTAGCTTCTCAAAAGTTTTCCAAAATAAATAGCACTATCAATAAAAGTTTGTACCTACATGATGAAAATTCAATTTATTTTATTGCTGAATTAATCTTCATCTTTGCCATACACTGAACTTAATTTGCTATCTTTTAAAGAGATTGCCAGAATATATTTTTCATGAAATTTTTACAGAAATTTGCTATGCTGGAACTGTACCAAGTATTTTTCACAGTGCATTTCACTAATACCCCACTTACTGATTAATATAAGAAAAAAAGAGCAATATTTGAACAATGTAGTGTTTCTAGGGTGGATCACATTGAAACCATGTCAAACTATATGCCTCACTAACTGGGGATCATAACTTTGCATTTT
>NW_004524644.1:10913452-10920646 GCF_000260255.1 Octodon degus
GGCGTGGTGGCACGTGCCTATAATCCCAGCTCTTGGGAGGCTGTAAACAGGCAGATCACTAGGAGTCCAATCTAGTAGTGAGACCCTGAACACCCTGTAGACCCTTCCCTAAAATTAAAAAAAAAAAAAAACAATGTTATTTATGAACTATAAACACAAATATTTTTTATAGCTCTTATAAACTGGGTTAATTATGAAAGTAAAGACAAATGAATTAAATTAATATTCATATATATATGTATAAAGTAGTTTAGAAACCTAAGTATATACTTCTAACTAAAATATTTTTCCTACTTTCAAGTATTTTTTCATAGAACTTATTTTAACACTATTTATTAGCTTTCTATTTAAGACCCATTCTCCTCATTTAATTTAATCCCAAAGCTTTCATTTTAAGAATGAGATGTCACAATACGCAGGGAATTTGGAATCATCCTCAAATCTCCAGAAGAAATAATTCTTCTAATCCAATCCCTCTCTCTTTTCTTCATGATTGATTTAAGCATAGGAATTGATCAAATTCTAACATGATTAAATTAATAAATTAAATTAATTCAATTCTAACATGATTAAATTAATAAATTAAATTCTGAACATGAACTGTGCTATACAGTGTTATATAATGAAAGAATTTAGGGAAATTTTTCTCTTCTATTAAAAGTAGAAATATTAGAAATAATATGTTCAGGGACGGCTGGATAGCTCAGCAGATTAAAGCGCCTGCTTAGGCAGAGCGCAGCAGCTGAGGTCCAACTGGGGTGTCCTGTGGCTCCGCCCCCGGGGCGCACTGAGAAGGTGATTGAGACTGAGAGTGGTGGCACGCGCCTATAATCCCAGCGCTTTGGAGGCTGAGAACAGAAGGATCACTATGAGTTCAATACACGTAGTGAGACCCTGTAGAACCTGTAGACTCTGGACTGAATACATTTAAAAAAAAGAATATGCACATCTCACTTTTGACAGAAATAATCACAGAAGTTATGCCAAACAGGACCATGTTCCTGTGTGCGGAAAACACGTACTGTGCTAGCCTCAGTGGTGGCAAGATGAACTGCTGGTCAGAGAAGCTCTGAGGCCATCTGCGTACCAAGATACCAACCAATCCTGTTAACACCTGCTACCAGATCTCTCACCATGTAAGATAATCAAGTGTTAAAAATGACGGTAAATATGCATCATATTATTTATACAAAAGGATTGCAGATTAATAAAGCACAGAAATATCCCACAAATTTGCAACTCCCTGAATCATTAATAATCCATATTTTTAGGGAGGAGTAATGAAAAATTTAAAACACAATTTAAAGGCCTTAGATGCTGACATTTTCTCTCACCATTATTTTTCACTATACTATTTTATTTTCTACTTGATGTATATATTACAGTTTAGAAACATCAAGTTTAGAAACACTTTGCTCATGAGAAGAAGTCTTGCCAACTTCTTATTCAGATCAGAACAGGTCCTTTCTTCATGCGTGCTAAGATGGGCCTCAAATCTGGGTAGATGAATGTCCAAGATTCAGCAAGTCAAACATTTCTAACCGAGAGCACAGAAATTGGGACAGCTGCACTTGCTGCTTTTTGTTTGTTTGCAGTGTTGGGGATAGCTGTCATAGAAGTCTATTTTATTTTTGGAAATATTGGAAGCTTAGCCAACATTAAAGGAGAGCAAGAAATGAACCTGTAGAAGTTCCGTGTGGGATTTCACTTAATGAAACTTAGTATTGACCTGACACAGGGGCCCAGAGTGCTCAGCTGCTAAGGTTTCAGGGCCCAACAGGAAGGAAAAAAGACATTTTGTGTTTGTTTGTTGTTTAATACTAATGCATGTGGAAATGAGCACAGAAAATGCACATGGGATAATCAAGAACTGGTGATGAATAAAGCAAAAAGTCAGATCCTAACAGAGATAAATTCCCTTGTTAAACACTCTCATACCTTTTCCGTGAGCAATTAACTACATATCTCAGGTATCCATGCTTGCCTCAGCAACTCATATTAATCTTATTCTGAGTTGCATACTTGGTAATTTTTAATCAGTATTTGTACAAACTACCCTCAGATGTTTCTGCTATTTCTATAAAGCTATAAGTAATCAAAGGCACCTGGAATAAAGATTTTGGGGCCTTTTGCAATGAACCTGAAAAATCATAAAAAATCATAACTTGCAATGTGTGATAAAATTTCAGAAATGGCTTAGTGTATAGACTTATTACAAAGAACGACTATCTCTTCAATTGCTGAAATGATCGGGCTGTAGAACAAAACTGCGTGTGCAAGAGATAGTTGACAGCAGGTACATAGGGAGGAAGATCTGACTACGATTCGGCTTTCCTACCTATATCGTCCAGTTCAGTTCTGAGATTAAAGGGAAAAAAGTTTAGGGAGATTTTTGTTTTCATGAAACTTGATAAAACACAAGGAGGGTACACTTAGAGTCACTCTTCAACAATGGCAAAATGAGATTGCTTCACATAGCACAGTTTTATCACAATTTTCACTTTAGAGACTATGTTATCACCCCAATATATAATTATTCCTGCTTGTTTTTTCCTGGTAATTTACACAAACCACACTTTTCATTATTGAATATTGACTCTATATTAATATATTGACTCTATTAATATATACAGTTTTTCAGACCAGATATTAAGTACTTTTTGTGTTAGAAATTTTTATTCATTCAGAATGTTTTATTTTTATTTATGTCTTTATTTACAGTAATGAAGCATCTATTTTGGTTTTTTATTGTGTTTTTTTTTTTTTTTTTCAGTGTCACCTCATTTGGAGTCATCAAGCCCTTGTCATTTTTATCTTGACCCGGACTTTGTGGCATGGGTACTGTCTGAGGATATAAAGATAACAATCCAGGTACCCTATTTTAAGAGAAGTTACTCCTAAGTTCCCTAGCAACACACCTAATGTTTTTAAAACAGTTCACTTTTCTCTGACTTTATTTGTGGGACAAATGTCACATATGTTTCTCTAAATCCACACCATCAGCAGAATTATATATACTCAGCCATTACTCACTCTGTCCCTCTAATTCATTTGACAGTTGACACTGGTTATGGGTTTTTCCACTCATTTAAGTGAATTTGCATTTATTTTTCCAAATTTTGTGGACATATTCCTGTACATCTAAGACAAGGATGGATGGAGGTAAAGTAAATGGCTCAGATATATGTCAAATAGATCTGAATTGATTTCTATAGTGACATTTCATACTCCAAAATAAACTTCAAAACTTTTCCAGCGATTTAGTAGAAATATCAAAAATACTTGGAAACTATTTACTGAATTAAAACAAACCAATTAATGGAATTATTTCAGTGTATCTATACTTGAATATTTATCATAAAATCTGCCATCGTCATATTAATATCGCATAGTGATTAAGGCTGAGCTCTACATAACTAAGGCAATATCTCATCTTTCATGGGGCAGCAAATCCGCTAGCCTTTTTCTCTCAATAAACAATTACATAAAGATAAGATAGCAAGGAGATCAAACTCCCTGGGTTGCTGTGATCTTAGGTAATTTACTACGGAGCACTCATGCAGTGGCCGGCACATGTTATCACTAATTTAATGGTAGCTATTATGATAAATTTCACACGTCCTGGAAAAGCAATCAAAAGCCTTATGTCTTCTTCAGTTCGTACTTACTAGCTTCACATAGAGGCCTGAATGATCACCTTCCATTAGCACTTACAACACATTACTTTGCAAACTGCTTTACAGTGACAACATTTAAATGTGTATCTCCTAGAATCTTTGTTAAAACCTTTACCTTCATCTATCTGCCTCTATCAGCCCTTGTGCTAGGTAAGCTGCATTGCATTTAGTTGATCAGTTTGAGAGGCACTCAAGGGATTGTAAATCTCACTTTTGGCTGCATCTGGGTGGGTTAACTGAGGTGTGAGCTTGGGGACTGCAGATGGTCCCTGCCCCTTCTCGGTGGCATGTTCTCCTGCTATGTGTCATGGCCACCATGAGCTAAGCGTTTTTGTTCTGCCTCACTCACCCACCGTCTTTCTGTCTTGGTGCCAGTTGACTCAGGACTGAGTCATCTGAAAACATGAACCTGATCCAACTTCTCTCGGGTACTGTGTCTCATCGAAAGGAAGACTGACTGATACATCCATGTACCATCTCTTCTCTTTTCTGTAGTGCCTGTTTCCTCCAAATCACTGTCTCATAAAGAAATTTTCAAACTACCTTTATCAAAATCCTTTATGCTTCTTATTAAAATAAAGATTCCATGAATTGATTCCTAGAGATACTAATGAATTGGATTTGGGCAGTCTGGATAAATAGTATTTGTAGCATTTGCTTTATGTACATAACATACAAATGATTATAAACCAGTATTTCAGAAAACTCATGTATGCACTTTCCAAGTGTTCATTTTTCTCAGGTGATAAATGTCCCTTTCAGGCATCTATGACTCTTCCAGTAAAGATGCTCAAATCTCAAGGAATACTCAACCCATACTATTTTACTTACATGCAACAGTAGTTCATCTATCATATTACATTCATTTGCCAAACTTGATCTCATACATTATCTCTTTCATGCCCTTAAAACTTCCGAAAATTCTTACATAAATACTAAAGAAGCTTTTATTGCATTACCAGCCTTCTTTATTAAATCTGCTTTGTAATTCACACTGTTAACAGGTCAGGATGAAAGTGAGCACTGCTGTGACAAGCAGAGATTCAGGCCTGTGGTTTAACCATGATTATTCTCCATCATTGTGGAAATTATTTTCACTCACTAGTGGAATCTGAAGTGGTAGCTCCAGGATGGAAAGATAGCTCAGTGGACTAAGTACCTGCTTAGACCAGTACAGGAACCAGGGTTCGATCCCCAGCACCACTTGCTGCACTGGCCCCACCCCTGGGGCTCAATGAGCCAACCACAGGCATGGTAATGCAAACCTGTGATCCCACCACTAGGGAGGTTAAAAACAGGAGAATCACTGTGAATATGAGCTGTGTAGTGAGACCCTGTACCAAATACATGAAAATTCAAAAAATAAAAATAGATGGTACCTCAGAGAGGTGACTCTGACTTCCATTTACCACATGGAGTAAGTTCTAAATAAAACATTTCAGAATATGTCAGTGTGAATCGTAGGCAGCAAGAGATAATAGGAAAGGACTTCACTGCGTAAGGATAAGTTGGTCAAGCTCTGATTAAGAGGTTTAGACTGGTCCACTAGTGAAAAAAAGACCAGTTGTACAGATGAGCTGAGGTGGGTTTGCGTGTGACAGACTTTACCCAGTGCTAGTTTTACCCGATGACTCCAAAAGCCCTTATTATTTGAGGAGGTAATTTCAGTCTCCAAGGGATGATTATTTCTGCTTGGGACATTCTCAGTCCTCTGGAGCTTCTGCTGGAATCCAAGGTGACCATCGGCTTCAAGCTGTAAGTAGAGACTTCTAGGGGCTCATTGCCAGCTGAATATTACTGTAACTCCCTTATCTTATTAGAAGTGAAACTGCACGTTTTTATAAATTTAGAGCTAATTAACTTTGTGTTGTCAGCTTTTAGTTAGAAACTCCATAAATGATTAAGATGCTTATATGGTGGGCTGATACCATGGGATGCACCTGAGAGACAGATTCCAGGTTCTTCCGTAGACCCAGCAAACAATTGCAAGCAGACAGCCAAGAAAAAGCAGCTACATGTATTGAAGATAAATGGAAGATATGCTTAGGTCAGGTCTGTGTCAGCCAAAACAAAAATGTGGTATGAACAGAAACGTGGTGACGAGATAACAGGAAAATAAAAGCTCACAGAAATAAATCAGGCGTTAAAGAAATGTTTGATCATTTCAGTCACTCGTTAGTGGTTGGGTCCTTAGATTTGGGGGATCTGATGTTTTGCATTCTTCATATGTTCTAGATATTAGTCCCTTCCTCAAGGAACAGCTCAAAACATATTTTTCCCACATTGTGGGTTGTATCTTCACTCTGTTGGTGCTGCTTTCTCTTGCTGTCAGAAGCTTTTTAATAAGATGGGATCACCATTGTTGATTCTTCTTTAATTTTTTTAAATGTATTTCTTATAGGGTCTCACTATGCAGCTCAGACTCATAGCGATCCCCCTGTCTCAGCCTCCCCAGCACTGGGATTACAGGTGTGCACCAAGATATTGAGTCTTGGTGGCCAGCTCAGTGCACCTGGGTGTGGGACCAGTGCAACATATGATGCTGGGAATCGAACCCCAGTCCCTACACTTTCCCAAGCAGGTGCTTAGTCTGCTGAGCTATCTCGCTGGTCCTACAATTATTGATTCTTTATAATAGTTGCTGTGCAATTGCAGTTTTGTTCATGAATTTTTGTCTATGCTAAAGTCTTCAAGAGTTCTACCTATTTTGTCTTCCAGCAGATTTAAGTGTTTCTATTTTAGTACTTAGGTCCATGATCTACTTCACTTTTATTTTAGTTCATGGTGAAAGATACGTATAAAATTTTCATCTTCATCAAGTAGAAAGTCAGTTTTTCCAGCACCATTTCTTTAAAGGATCTAATTTCTAATGAAGGTATTTGATTCCTATGTTAAAGATAAGATAAAAGGAGGCAGCTTGCCCTGGATGTTTCTTAGGATTGACATGATGCTGAGTCATAGCAGGAGCTTCCAACATGGATACTCACCATAGATCTCACTCTGATTCATTTTTCCCCCTTGTATTTAGGGGAGGGTTTACAGGGTCTACACAGCCTCACTATACAGATCACGCTCGTAGTGATCCTCTTGTTTATGGCCTCCCAAGGGCTGGGATTTCAGGCTCGTGCCACCAGGACCAGTCTCAATCATCATCTCTGCACACCCTGGAATAGCACACCATGGACCGAACCCAGCCACTGTGCTCAGCCTAGGCAGGCGCTGTAGTCTGCTGAGCTATCAGGCTGGCCTGAGATTCAGTTATGTGTGTGAGATGTAGTACATATTTGTGAAACCTGTAATGAGGCTCAAATGGAAAAAATGGTCCCTGAAAGTGAGGCCAGGAAATCCAATACATATGTGCTGGTCTAGCGTGTTGGAGATTTCTTGGGACTTTGATTTTTGGTTTTATTTATTTGTTTGTTTGTTTGACTTTAAGAAAGAAGAAGAAGAAGAAGAAGAAGAAGAAGAAGAAGAAGAAGAAGAAGAAGAAGAAGAAGAAGAAGAAGAAGAAGAAGAA
>NW_004524644.1:10920751-10922682 GCF_000260255.1 Octodon degus
AAGAAAGAAAGAAAAAAGAAAAGGGGAATTGACCTGGAGAGTTGTCCCAATTCAAACAGAAGAGGGAGCAATGGTCCCACACCCCTCATTGTGCTACCTGTAGTAGAGTTGAGCAGGAATCTGCCTCAAAAGTTTAATTTAATAAAGGAAACAGATACAAATGAAGGGCTAGTTCTGTTCTGTGTTTAGTTATTGTTTAGGCATCTGTAGCCCTAAGTGAATAGTTACTGATTTCTTTTTGTAAAAAAATGATGGTAAAAATCATGCCTTCCACAGAAGAAAATGCAAATCATGTTTTGCACAAAGAAGAATGGCCCTGGAGATTATTCGTCTTCTATCTCTGTGGATGCCTTTTCCTATGTCAGTGTCACCTTCCACATCTTTTTTTTTTTTTTTTTTGTGCAGAACCAGGATTGAACTCAGATCCTTATGTTTGTCAGTCAAGTGCTTATCCTACTGAGCCATCTCCCCGGCCCCTACCTTCCACATCTTGAAGTGTTCATGAATATTGCTTATATTTGCTAAACTCATTACTATTAAATGTGATTTATACTTTGCACCTATTTGCCAACAACCCCTCAAAAAATTTCCTTTCTTTTTACCGCTTTCCCTGTTTTTGTTTTAAGATATTATATGTTTTTGAATACACTTGCATATTTTTCTCTGCCTTGAACTACATGCTTAGGATTTTGATTCTGTGTCACTTTAAACTAGAAATAGTTTAATTATCATTATATTCATAACATTGCTTTATTATTGTACCAGGGACATGTCTACAATACTATGTGTATTAAAATCTATATTAATTAGTTATTTATATGTGTGTTTCTGTTATTAGGTATGAACTTTTTATAGGCAGTAACTTATTTGTTAATCTGAAAGGTCAATTATAGATGTGTTTTAAGATAAAAACATATGTATATGTTTAATTGCTGAAGGTGTCTTGCAGTAGTATATTAATTAAGAAAGCATTTTGTATTTGGCACCTTGAAAAGTCTTGCAGCATAGTAATGGAGCCCCCATTTCTTTCCCCAAAACAATTCTTGGCAATGCATTAAAAAAATAGACTTTCTACCCTATTTAACTCTTGTGTTATCAACTCATTGAATGTAATTGTTTTTGGTTCCTAGAAGCTCTTGCTTGGTTAAATGAATGAGCAAAAAGCAAACTTGTTGAAGGCTTACAATTTTAACCTCTTACTATTTAAGATATGTTTAGAAATCTCTACCTCAAAGCAATTATATCCTTATCTATAAGTAAAAGTATTTCAGTGCAGGGAGTAAGAAGATGTGACCAATATCACAAATTGTTTGCTTTGAAGAGAAAGCAAATCAAATGGCATAATTATGTAAATGTTGAGCCAGTGGTTCCAAATGGTTTCTGACAATGAAAAACATATTTTGAAAGATTAGCAATTTATCACTGCATGTGGTGGCCCAACCCTTGACAGCAACACTTGGGAGGCTAAGGTCAAATCATTGCTGCAAGGGTAAGGCCAACTTGGGCTACACAGGGCATTCAAGGGCAGCCTAGACTATAATTGTAAGGCCTTGTCTCAAAAAGACCAACAAAAAAGAAGCTGGTAGGCCAGAAAACTGCAGATTAAAGCACCTGCTTAGGCAGACACAGAGGATGAAGTTTGGATTGCTGGCCTGTTGTGCCGGCCCTGCCCCCAAAGCATGCTAAAATGGCAATTGAGACTGGGCATGGTGTCACGTGCCTGTAATCCCAGCACTTAGGAAGCTGAAAAACAGGAAGACCACTATGAGTCCAATCTGTGTAGTGAGACACTGTAGATCCTATACTAAATACACTAAAAGAAGAAGAGGGGGAGGAGGAGAAGGAGGAGGAGGAGGAGGAAGAAGAGGAGAAAGAGGAAGAGGAAGAGGAAGAAGAAAAAGAAGAAGAAGAAAGAAGAAGAAGAAGAAGAA
>NW_004524644.1:10923237-10937730 GCF_000260255.1 Octodon degus
TACATAATTAATCATGTTCAGGAAAAATTAGAGTTACAGAAAATAAGATGCAAAAATACACAGGAATTAGCAAAAAAAAGTTTATTAAATTTTATTTCAATAGCTCTTACTCTGATCAACAATGCTGTCATGATAAAATGTTGCTTAGAAAGTTTCAAACTTGCTGACTCCTATGCTTGTGTAGAAGACATTTCAATTAAAAGGGTAATGAGCACAACTGAATAACAATATTGTATCTTGTACAAATTATTTATGACCCTAAACTGGGATTAATAAATAAACATGGTGAGTGAAAAGAAGCTAGGGGATAAAGCATAATTTTAATCAACAAAACAAACACCTTTCAGTAGAAATTAGGGCATGCATCACATATGTTGTTAAATTAAATTCATTAAGTAGTTTTTATGCAAGAACAAATGACTTCCATTAATTGTCTAGGAATATAAGACTCCATTTCTTTGATGTAGAAGTCACTTGTTATAAACTTCCAATGTGATTTGTGGTTCATTGGATTAGGACTACAGGACCTAAGCCATTCACCAATGTCTTTCCCATGCCTGGATCCAGGCCTGTCCTATCCAGAAAAAGCTCCTGAAGCAGGTTCAGGGTTGGCTCCTTTGCTCATTTGTTCAGAATCTCCAAAATTTTACCCAAAATGCATGTTCCTGGAACTCACCATAGAGATTTCCCATGTATAGGCATACAATATAACTTTCAGGGATTTGTATCATGTATCTCAAATAGTTCTGGCTTGCACTGAATTTGGAGGGTTGCTCAACTGGTAAACAAGTAGCTTTACTTTTTCATGTTTAATTAAAATATAACATAATTGAAGATAAACAGACCCTGATCTGTTTTCTAAATTCTGAGTATTTTGTTAAAATGAATGAAGCATAACCATTTTCTAAATAGTGTACCTTATCTAAGCAGGCAGGTCTACCATAACATTACTGGAGCATATAATTCCACAATTGCTTCTAAGCTACTAATAGAGATAATTTTCCTACAGGATGCAGGTAAATTATATTTTTTTCCTTTTTATGGTACTGTAAGCCCACAAACACTAGGAAAATTACTTCTTATTATAAGTACTATCTTATTTTGTTTCTATAAATTTTGAAATAAATTGAAATTTTAATGATGGCTTCATAGCTTTTTTTCAAAACCCTTGAACCTGATGAAAGCTATGTTGATAGATATCTGTGTATAAATTTTATAAGAATCATGTGGCAAAGCAGCTAAAATTATATACCTAACTTGTAACATATTATTACAGTCATTATTGTTATTTTTTTAGTCTACATAAGAGTGGTTTTTATGCACTGTTTAAAGTATAAGAGCATTTTGAATTTATCTGCTTTTACCAGTAATTTATTTATTTTCTTTGGAATCATTAAGACATTTTTTAGTTTGAAGAGTTCTCATTAATATCCTTAGAGAGAAAGGCCTGATTGATATATCTTCCTTTCCTTTAGTTTTTCTCATATCTTTAAGTTGCTCCTGTTTGATGTTGGGGGAAGGTCCAACCTACCATCTTCCACATACTGTTAAGGTAGAAATCTAAAATAAGCTTGATTTGATCATGGGACACTATGTTCACCAGTGGAGTCATTCACTGATGAGTTCAGTAGCTTGGTGCACTTTAGAGAGATGGGCTGTGATTGATGGTGTGCCACTTAGGACTTGAGCTAAAAGGATGCATGCTCATCTCTGTCTCCTCCTGCATATCTGCTCCCTGGATGCCATTGGTTGAAACCTTTTCACTGCCATGGCTTTTCACCATGGTACTTCTGCCTGAGAAGCTGCTGACTTGGACTCCAACTGAGCCAAAATAAATCTTCTTTAAGTTTCAGATGTTGGTTATTTTGTCATAGCAACAGGAGGGTGACAGGTGCAAATGCTATGCAAGTCCTCTAGCATTGAGACACATTCTCAGCCTCGTCCTTCATATGTAGAGGACAGCTTTGTGTGGTGCAGTGTGCTAGGCTGACAGTTTCCTTCCTTTATTACCATGAATAGATGGAGAGAGAGATGCTGTTGTGTAAACAGAGATACCTCCAAGGGTTCGCTTCCTCCTGTTGCTACCTTGAGAGCCTTCTCTTTATCTTTTACCTTGGTAGCTTCACTATATGATATCTTGGGATAGTTTACTAAGTCTGACTGGTGAACTTTGTTCTTGTACCTAGATATTGTATCCTTATTTAAGTTTGGTAAGTTTTCTATTTCAATATTTTTGAGTAAGTTTCCTACCCACCACACATTCTCAAGTCCCAATAACATGAGTATTTGATTTTATTGCTGTTCCAAAGTTCCTATAGGCTTCTTCATTTTTTTTCATGCTGCTTTTTATTTTTGTCCAACTCTGTGTTTTTAAATATTCTGTCTTCAAGTTCATTTATTTTCCTTCCCATTGGAGCTATTCTACTACTGTACTTCACAGTACATTTTAAGTTTTGCTTATTTCATTTTTAAGTTCAATGATTTCCATTTGATTTTACTAAATTACGTCCATCTCTCTGTTTAATTTACCAAAGTATTAAATTTTTCCCTGTTTGTTTAAAGATCTATCTAAAGTTACTTTATATTCTTCATCTGGTCAGTACCTGGACAATTGCTTGCACCTCAGTGGGCCATTTTGTAGGGACACACTTTCCTGTAAGCCCTTTATTCCTAGGGTGCAATGTCACCTAGGTATTGAGAGTAGAGATTTATTCTAACTATCATGATCTTGTTTATTGTGTGCTTGTCCTAGAAAATTAAGCATACTGCTTATTATGCATAAGACACTGTTGTTTCAGTATTACAGGTTCCCTATGTTCAGATTTCTTGCAGTTCTACTGTTGGTATGTTGCCACTGTTTCAGCAACAGAAACCAAACTGAATGTATGTTTGTCCCACATCTAGTTGGGTTTTTGTACAGCATGAAGTAGAGAAACTAAAATGGACAGTCCATCCACACAACACTTTACTTGGAACTGAGGCTTCCTCAAGGTCAAATTCCCCTGCCTATAGTCAGACAATGCAAGACTCTGCTCAACTCTGAGAAACCATGTCTGGTGTCCTTTGCCACACCTATGATCACCTTGAGCCAAACATTGAGTCACACTGTGATCCCAGGACCACAAACCCACTAAAATCAGCACAACACCAAGATAAGACAAAGGCTTATGATGCCATGGGCTGCCTACAGCTTAGTTAGACCAAGACCACTGAAACAGGTGTAAGCTATGCTTGTCTCACTATTAGTGTGAGATTCACTGTGCTGAATCTGGCACTGGTTTTCAATACTAGATTGAATTTTTCCTTTCTCTTCCATATTGGAAGCAAGTGTTAGACCCAATTTTCATTCTGTTTCCTAGACAGTGAATGTGCCAACAAACATTTGGAATGCCACTAAGATATACTTTTCAGATATGCACAGTTAATACATTTGCATTTTTGAATAATTTAAAGGAAGAAACTAATTAGCTATAACATAATTACAGGCCGGCTGTTATGGTTTGTGTCTGGTTGTCCCCCCAAAGCCTCAAGCAGTTATGGGGCAGACTTCTAGAATTTGTGATGAATTCATGATCCAGTGCTGGGATTATGGGTGTGAGTGCTACACCCAGCCCGGGGCAGACAGACTGAATGCAACATAAGGGAGACAGACTTGCTCTCTGTTGTCATTGCTGACACTCCTCCTTCCAGTTGCTCTTGTTCTTTGCGGTTTTCCACCACAATAAACTGCTGCACACTGCCATGTGCTGCTCGACCTTGGAGCCAGTGCAGTACGAACTGAGACCTCCACAAACTGTAAGCTAAATAAACCTTTCCTTCTTTAATTTTGGGTGTCAGGCAGTCTGTCCCAGAAATGAGGAAAAAGTAACTGAAACACCAAACAATTAAATCAATTAATATAAATATATTCATTGTTTATATTAATTACCTGAAAAACATTGTGCTAAAAGCAAAGAGAATACTAATCCTTTGAGCAATGGAAAATACCAAATGAGGATTAGAGTTTCTATTCCTCAGAGTTTATACTTAAAAGTGGACAGAAGAGAGGTGTAAACAAAACCATAAAATCTTTGAATCTTTTTTATAAAGTAAAGGGACTCAATCCATTATGGATATACTCTTTTTTAAAAGATGCAGATGAAACGAACAGTTCAAGTTACAAGTGAAGGAACCACTAGTGAATAGCAGCTTTCAAAGTCAAGAAGACCTTTTGAGATCTGGGTATAAGGCCTTAGCAACACAGAGTTAGAAGGACTCACAGAGGTCATGTCACACTGGCCTTTACACTGCACAACCGGAAGATGCAAGTGTACCTTATATTTCATAGATTTTAATACAACTAAGTAAAATAGTTGCATTTCTTTAGAAAATTAAATGTTGAAAATTATGTAAAAATTATCGAGAAAACCATGTTGGACTAAAATAATATTTATTTGAACTTATGTAACTGATGGAGATTCTAATTTTAAAAGTCCAATTAATTACAGTAAAATAAGTATCATTTTTAGTATGGTTCATTAAAAAGAAAAATACATAATATATAATCTAAGATGAAGGAGTCTAACATATATCCATAAATAACAAAGAATAAAGAGATCATTTTCTAATTCAGCATATCTTCATTTTGAATTTAATGTTAGATGTTACTTCTGGCATTATCAATCAAAATGAAACTATGGAAAATTCAAATAATATAAATACTAACTACACCAAAGCCCACAGATATGCCCAAAACTAATATTTGTCTCTTTTCTGCTCAATATTAGCATCTCTCATAATAAACATATTATTTTTCCAGGTTTGATGGCTTTCAATATAATTCGGTGACTAAATTTTCTTTATTTAACATTAACTCGTTTCATTTACAAGTCATTAAAATTGGTCTGGTTCACAAAGTGCAATTGTATGATAGTTTAAATGGAGTACACTATCTTAAACATATACCTGTCATAAAAATATCATATTTTATATGAATACACCAGAAAATAATATGCAAACTTATTTAAAATCTGTTCAAGTATTCACCAAACTTTAACTAACATTGAAATATATAAATCAATAATGACATGTGAAAACATAATCATTTCTTTCTCATTACAAAATATGCTCATTATAAAAAGCTAAAAGATTGCATTCTCTTGTGTGTTTCCATTTTAGAGAAAATAATAAAAAAATTCTGTGGGTAATTAAAACAGCATCTCTCCAAAATCACTGTGAGGATTCAGAAACTATGGTAAATGATTTCCCACTTGTATCTGCAAAAGCCTACAGGATTTGAAAGAAAATTTAGTCACCGAATTATATTGAAAGCCATCAAACATGGAAAAATAATATGTTTATTATGAGAGATGCTAATATTGAGCAGAAAAGAGACAAATATTAGTTTTGGGCATATCTGTGGCCTTTGGTGTAGTTAGTATTTATATTATTTGAATTTTCCATAGTCTCATTTTGATTGATAATACCAGAAGTAACATCTATCTAACATTAAATTTAAAATGAAGATATGCTGAATTAGAAAATGATCTCTTTATTCTTTGTTATTTATGGATATATGTTAGACTCCTTCATCTTAGATTATATATTATGTATTTTTAATGAACTATACTAAAATGATACTTTTTTACAATAGTTATTTTATTGTAATTAATTGCACTTTTAAAATAAGAATTTCCATCAGTTATATAAGTTCAGATAAATATTATATTAGTCCAACATGGTTTTCTCAATAATGTTTAAATAACTTGCAGCAGTTAATTTTCTAAAGAAATGCAGCTATTTTACTTAATTTTATTCAAATCTATGAAATATAAGAATGAATAAGCTTGAGTGTAACCCTAAACATAATATTTTCTTCCAAAGAAACTGGCTCTTTTTTTCACATAATAGTTTGTCACAGTCATGAAATAATTGAAGCTAATATGAATGGGTATTCATATATACTTAAACTTTTTACTAAGCAATTTTTTCTGCTCGTTTACCTTAATGATTAAGGAGAGGAGCTCATAAAATGAGTTATTCCATATAAAAGTAATGAATTTGCCTTACAATTAAGAAAACTTCTTGGATATGTTGGAAGAAGACCAAGCCACAGATGCCTGAACCGCCAGGACCTTTTCAGTGCCCCAGCAGGGATCAGTCAGAGCAGGCATGCACCAGGAAGGAAGCTGTGACAGTGGAGGTGCCTCAAGAGCTGGCTACAGCTGCAGCACATAAGGCTCTGGCTCATGCTCTGAGGATGCGCGAAGCACTTGGCGAACAAATGCCAGGTGGATTATTTACCAAATCCCAATCCTTCTGTCCCTGTTGTTGGAAATTATATTTGAAGAAGTTGAGTTGGAAGGTTGGAAGGTTGGGAGAGACTTGATTCTTAGCAATTCCAACCTCCTCTCTTATCTCTACTAGAGAAACTTATAGGTTCTCAGTAGCTCAGGGTCAGAAAGTGGCTCTCTGGGGTACAGGGAGATGGCTCAGTAGAATAAATGCCACCCTGGCAAGCGCAAGACCTGAGCCTGAGTTCAATCCCTGTTTCCAAAAAAAAAAAAAAAAGAATAGAAAAAAGAAAGAAAGTGGCTCGCTGTATGAGGACACCAGCATTCAGGTCTCCCACAGCAGACAAAGTTGGAATATCAATACTTTCAGGGTGAGTTAAGACTAGAAAAGCTGGGAAAGTCTGGCACATAAAATGTTGAGTCACATACAATAGTTATATCAGCAATGTATAGTAAAATTTTCCTTGGATCCTATCTTTCTAAATATTAGGTCTCTACAGCTTTATTTGTGTTAGCTGGAGAGATAGTGTAGCGGTTTACACATTAGGTGCTACAGCAAGAGGCTGTAGGTTCGAGTCTCCGGTCTGCCTTTACTTATTTGGGACTGGGGAAATGGCTCAGTGGAATAAGTGCTTCTCTGGCAAGTGCAAAGGCTTGAGTTCAATTCCCAGTTCTTCAAAAGAAAGAAAGAAAGAAAGAAAGAAAGAAAGAAAGAAAGAAAGAAAGAAAGAAAGAAAGATAAAAGAAAAAAGAAAGAAAGAAAAAGAAATGAAGAGGCTCAGGGCAGCAAGTGATGGTGACACTCAAAGTCAAATAATTGTCATTGATGCATCTAGAGCCCAAGAAAAATTAAGCATCAAAGGCATATTACTGGGCAGTACAAAATATTCTAAGCAAAATATTTAAACAACACACTTCTGATTTTCTGTTTTATGTTACCGTAATGGAATCTGACTTTTAGATAAAGAAAAAAAGAATATTTCAGAGTTGCTTTCGCAACTTGTGTGTTCCAAGATTGGCTGATGTAGTTTACAAGATAAAGTCAACATAGCACTTTTATACAAAGAATATTCAAAGTGGCATCAAGGTAATGATATGGAGATCTTGAGAAAATGTTTACATTATTTAATGTGACAAATGTTAATTCAGTGGCTAAGCAATCTGTCACCTGGTTGGGACATATTCTCAGAGCTGTGAGAATCAAGTTGAAACATGGGTTACAGAATGTAATTCCAGAAAGCATCTGTTTTGGCTAAGAAGACAAATTACTTTTAATTTTTGCTTAGGTGGATATTATTTTAAATGTATGTTTCTTTGCCACAGATCTGGCATTACTACAAAATCTTAGCCACTTCATAGATTACTTAACATTAGAAGCAACTGAACTAAAGAAATAGACGTGGAGAAATAAAAAAGCAAATGTCAAGCTTTCGTTGTTTAAAAATATAATTTTGATTTGTTTTGTTTTTTGATTCTGGAAATTGAACTCTGAGCTTTGTGCTTGCCAGGCAGGCACTGTGCTGCAGATTTTCATTACCAGCCCAAAAGTCTTCCTTTTAGAGTTTAAATTTTGGTGAAGAAGTTGTAAAAATGCAGATTTTTCTCTTTGAGAGAAGTTCACATCTTTGAAAGATCTAGGACTCCTATGTGTGGTAAAGAAGTGGAGTACAAGAATTCAAGCAAACAAACAAACTTTGAGGCCTTGACATTTTTACTCATTAAATTGCATTTGGAGAAAACGCAACTCTTGGTTGAATTTGTCTGTCATTTGAAAGGGATTCAGAGCATGGTCACAGCCAGAAACATCACTGTGGAAGGGTTTGGTACAAAGCTGCTTAGCTTCTGGTGGCAAGAAAGCAAAGAAGGCAAACAATACAAGATAGGGGGCCAGAGACAAGATGGAGCATCCACTGCCGGGCTTCCATGGCGCTCTTACATAACTGAGTTGGCTTTGAATGCCAAAGCCAATCAAGACCACAGAAATACACTGAACCTGTGCAATCTTTAAGGCACTGAGTGTTGCATAGGTCTTTTTTAAAATTTTTTTTGGAAGGGTCTCATTACTAGACTGGACTCCTAGTGATCTGCTGTTTACAGCCTCCCACCAGCAGGGATTAAAGGCGCGCGCCGCCACGCCCAGGCTCCATTGCCTTCTCAGTGCGCCCTGGGGTCGGGCCTGCATGGCAGGCCCGGGGATGGAACCCCAGGTCCCCGCGCCTGCTTGCAGGCTCTATAATCCGCTGAGCTATTTGGCTGGTACTTGCATAGATCTTGTAAGTCTATGAAATTGATTTTGTCAAGGCTCATTACCTTGTGAGATGTTGTAGAATAAGTTTGAGGGCAGATTGCAAATTCAAATTTAGTTCTATTTCTTTCCAAACCTTTGCGCTGTGATTGCTCCTATCATCAATCTAGACTCTTTGGAACTATTAAAGCTGCGTGATCGATAGGTGGCTTCACAAGTAACAACCGTAAGTGATTAATAAAAGAAATGCTTTCTTCCATACCCCTTCCATTTCTCACAGGTATAAAGAGTAATCATGGTATAAACTGGCCACACATGATGACAGTGTCACTGCACCTAGACTCATAGCAAGAAAAATTACAATTGATCAGGATGAGGATAATAACTGGGAATATTGCCTAGTGAGGTCCAGTAACCAGACAGTGATACCTAAAACAATTCTAGCATCACTCTTCTGCAAGAAGGAAAATAATAGACTTACTTCCTATTATCAAAAATGGATCAATACATTTTCAGAAGGAAAGTCATGCCACATGTTTCCCAAACACTTGATAATACAGAAAAAATGTTAATAACTGTTTTAATAGAAGATCTTCCCAAATGTTATTTCAGATATTTAAAGTGGGACACTGTTTTGTTTCATTTTGGTTTTACCCTCTAATTCCTTCCTAGATGAAACCCACATTGTTATACTGTGGCCTCCTGCCTTTTTTCTTTTTTCTTTTATTTATTTCTTGATTAATAACAATAAAAGAAGAAAATCTAATTAATTTTTAAAGTGCATCACATGCTTATGATTGAATAATTTAAAGATCTGTTTGTAATACATCTATGATCATATATTTATACTTATAATTGATGTTCTTTTAGTTTTTCTTCTGTGGAGAGAATTTCAGAGTTTTTCTTTTGCTTTCTCAATTTTTATCATGTTTTCTTCATATAGTCATTACTTAGTTAAAATAAATTATTAAAATGAATTCAAGCACAGCATGGATGAGCAAATAACAATGTAATTTCACAAAAAGGCAAAGACTGTTTAGGGAAAAATAAGATCATTTAGACAATTTGGTCTTGTAATTTTCTGTGTACTGAAGGATTACAAGGCATTAAGTCATTAGGTGGAAATAAAGAACAGAAGCATTTTTTAGATCTGCATGGGAGGGTGCAGCTCTGTTCCTTTGATCTAAATGACAGAAATAAATTTGCCAATGGCATGATAATATTCAGCATGTTTAAACTAACCCTGACTAATAGAAATGCAAGTTCAATACATTTTAGTTTGATGGGACCATTCAATGTAAAGCATAAATGAAATTAAGTTATGTACATAATATCTATAATAGAATTTGTCACATTGAAGCCTACTGACTTGCATTAATATTTTATTTGCATACATCCTCAAGCCTGACCCGCTCTGTGCTTAGATTTATCACAAGTTTGCAGGCATGGCTTGGTGCTGAAAATGGACATGAACGATTACATTTTCAGTGTGAAATGAATGAAAGACTCCACTCCAGCTGTATTTGCTAAGCCCTTTGGTAGTCGTACAGATAAGGCAAAAAGAGGTTAGAGTGGGAGAAATCTAAAGTGGAGATGCAAATCTTAAGCTTGTTTGTGACATTGCTATCTTAGAATATGCTGATCCTAACTAGTCTCAAACTAATTGTACCAGGGATGCTAAAAGGAAGTGACAAAAGGTTAATATTCTTTCTTAAATTCAACTATAGTCATTATTCCATCTTCATTACAGTGAGAAAACATGTACATCATTACTATATATTTAGCAGTTGTTGTTTCATAAATTGTTAAACATGTAGACTGTACAAATGCACGCCTTTTATATTTCTAATTCATGCTCTTTACACACATCGTCTGTCTTTCTTGCATTTATGCCTAATGGTATCTTTATACTTAATCAATCTTGTCCAGCAAATTAGTTGCATATAAAGTTCTATTTTTAAACAAAGTGATAAAATATTATAGTATTTCCATGATATTTTAAAATAATGGATGTTTTCAATTTACGTATTCCAAGTATGCTAGTTCCTTAATTAGTACAGATTTTTTTTTTCAAAAAAATATATTTGGTACAGGGTCTCACTATGCAGCTCATACTCATACTGATCCTTCTGTTTTCAGCCTCCCCAGCGCTGGGAATACTGGTGTGTGCCACCATGCCGATTCTCAGTGGTCCCCTCAGCACCCGAGGGGTGGGACAGCAAAGAATCTGGTACCTGGGATCAAACCTTGGTCTCTGCGCTTGCCTAAGCAGGCAATTAGACAGCTAGCTACCTTGCCAGCTCAATTAGTACAGATTTTATTAAATATTAAAGATATAAAGATACTTAAATTAATGCTGATATTTTCCTGAAAGTTTATTCATCTGTGTTACAGTGAATTGTTTCCAAAATCTTTTCACCATTATTTTAATGCGACTAGACAGATTACTTCTCAATGAATTTTATTTTAATTTCTTTTATTTTTTTTCTTTTGGTACCAGGAATTGAACTCAGGACCTTGCACTTGCCAGGCAGGTTCTGTGCTGCAAGGCTATATCCCTGGCCCTTTAGGCAGAGAAGTTTATTCTGTTTGTAACATTATTGCATAAAATGATGGTATTTCATTTTTTTTTAATTGGCAGAACTGGGGACTGAACTTAGGCCCTTGTGCTTGCCAGGGAAGCCCTTTTCTACTGAGCCATCTCCCCGGTCCCATAACTTTTTTTTTTTTTTTTGTGGAACCAGGGATTGAACTCAGGTCCTTGTGCTTGCCAGGGAAGCACTTATTCCACTGAGCCATCTGCCTGGCCCCTAAATGATGGTATTTCTAACAAGATAAATAATCTTAAAATTAAAATGAGTTCAACTCAATGAATGTTAAAATATGACAACACCAGTGCTGTCTCTTTCTAGACACATGAGATAAAAAACAGAAGGCGTTTTATTGTTAGCTTCAGAAGATTTTGCCCCTCCCCTTGGCTTTAAGCCAACCTTCTTACGATAAAATATAGAACATGGGTAGAGGTCTAGAGACAAAAAAGGTCAGATTCATTTTCTTAGCTTTCCCATTTCCAAGAAGCACCCAAATATATGATTTCCACTTAAAGTCTGTTTATGGAGCACAGCAAGCACAGGGCTTTTGTTTTGATTTCTAAATTCACTCAAAACTATTTTATAGAATTTTGGATGACCTCTTTCTAAATCATAGTCCATAGGGGCTTTTTAATAAAACTTTATACAGTATGTCTTGGTTTTCAAAACTAAGTCTGACCTTTCTTTGGCCTTTGGCAGTTGTTTGTTTTAGAGAGCTGTGAGTCAAACATAAAGTCACTAATTAAAGAAATGCAATTGATTTAATGATGGTTGCCATGGAACCTTCTATGCTGCTTAACTTGAAGGGCAAATACAAAACTAAATTCACCAAATAAAATATTTGAGTTTTTCTTCATAATACACCCATAAATTACTATTTGGGTTTTGAGATGAATGCCCGTATGAATTTCTGGGATCACAAATGATTTCAGTCATATTTTAGAATGTTTTAAATAAATACTGTTGCTTGTATACACCCCCGAGCCTTTGAAAGACTAGATATAAAGTGTGATTTTCATGAAAAATTTGTCATTTTAGCATTCTAACTTCAGTTTAACTCTGCCTGTTTAATAAAGAATTACTGCTTGTAGTTTTCAAAACAGTTTGCAAGTGCATCAAGCAAGTGTTCTCTGGGCAACTACAACATTCATAGAACTTTTCATTATCTTACTATCTCTCTCAGGGTATGAAAAAATGATTAAGTGACGATCACTAAATATAGAGGCAAACTAAAGTTAAAAACACCAAGAACACAAAATAACATTTTATTAGGAGAAATGTATGTTTTATGGACACATTTGATAACATTTACTTGTGTCTTCAAATGTGAAATGCGGATCATATATATTGAGTATATTTTCCAAATAAATATTAGAAAAATAATCAAATTTCATTATAATGCTATCTTTATTTGCTCATCTCAACCCCATAATTACATAGTGTGATTTTTTATTATTTATATATGCTTTTCATTGGTACATGTTTGTGACGAATAGTAATTAAACTTAGTTTGGGAAATTAGGAAATATACATCTTGTGCTGATCATGTTCACTCTCTGTCCATGCCTTCTTTTCTCTGCTGTTCCCTTCACATCTCGAGAATCTAACTTAATTTCTATTATCTTTTATTTATTTTTTTAAAATTTGAATGTTTCCCTTTTTATTTTTTAGAGTACAAATTAGAATTAAAACAAAAATTACAAGTGATACAGATTTTCACTTAACAAAGTAACGTGTTTTTCATAGTATTTGTTGTAATACGTAGCGTTATCTTCCAGCCAGTTATTCATATTACTAGATATGTGCAACTAAACTTGGAAGAAGAAAAAAATAAAGAAAGAAATGTATAAGAAGTTAAGAAGACAAAAATGAGAAACAATAGAAAAAAGGAGGCAAAACAAATTAAAGCATTAACTGCTTTTTTCCATAGATCAGCAGAAATGCACAGTACAGTTGTCCAAACCATCCTGCTTACATACATAAATACATCTCTTTCCTCCACTTCCTCTGCTGTCCTTTTATAAACTCAGTAACTCTTTTTGCGTAAATTCATTCCCCTTTACTAGTACCTGTTGTACCCTTCAGATTTGATTTTTCTCTTTCAGGTTCTCACACTAAGGAGATAATACAATGTTTGTACATGTGGGTATGATTTATTTCACATGAGTATATTCTCATAAATAGTTGCATCCACTTACCGATAAAAGACTCACATTTTTCCTGTTTTATACCTGAATAATACTTCATTGTGTAAAAGTATCACATCTTCCTTATCCATTCTTTACTTGATGGACATCTGAATTGTTTTCAGGATTTAGCTATAACAATGTGTGCTGCTATAAAAATGAGTGCATGTATATTGCTGTGGTATGGGGTTTTAAGTTATTCTGGAAAAATACTAAGGAGGGGAATAACTGGATTGAATGGTATCTCAAATTCTAACTTTTGAAGGAATCTCCACACTGATTTCTATAGTGGTTGTACCAGTGTGCAGTCCCAACAACAGTGAAGAAAGGTTCCTTTTTCTCCACAGTCTCTGCATCATTTGTTATTGGCTGATTTTTTGATGTTATACATTCTTTCTAGGGTGAGATGAATTTCAGTGTTGTTTTAATTTGCATTTCTCAAATGACCAATGATATTGAACATTTTTATATATATTTACTTGTCATTTGTATTTCTTCCTCTGAGAAGAAGTGTATATTCAGTTCAGATAACTATTTTGGGGTTGAGTCTTTCACTTTTGGGAGCTTAATTTTTAAAAATGATTTCTATGCTCTACACAGAAGGTCTTTGTCAGAGGAACAGTCAGCTATAACATTTTCCCAGTTGGTTGATTTTTTTATTGTGTTGGAAATTTTCTTTGTTATTTATTTATTTATTATTTATTTAATTCAATACAGGGTTTACAGGGTCTCACTACACAGATCCAACTTGTAGTGATCCTTCTATTTTCAACATCCCAAGCACTGTGATTACAGGCATATGCCACCATGTCCAGTCTTAGTCTCCATCTCAGTGTGCCCCAGGGGCAGGACCAGCATGGCATGATGGGGGTCGAACCTCAGTCACTGGACCTGCCTAAACAGGCTCTTTAATCCACTGAGCTATCTGGTCAGCCCTAGAAATTTGCTTTGAAGAGAAAAAACTTCAAAAAGATGAGATCCCAGTTGTTGATTCTTTAAAGTATTTCCCATGCAGTTTGGTTTTTGTTCATGACCTCTCCACCTACTCCTATGGCTTCAAGATTTGTACCTATTTTTCCTCCAGAAGATTTAGTATGTCTATTTTAAATTTCAATGTTTGAACTGTTTTGACTGTAGCTTTGCATAGTAATAAGAATGGTTGTAGTTTTAACCTTTGGCATGTGGAAAGCCGATATATA
>NW_004524644.1:10938299-10939051 GCF_000260255.1 Octodon degus
ATATGGCGTTTCAATAAAATATTTTAATTTGTTGAAATACATTGACAAATTAAGAAAAATTTTCTTTCAAAATTGAGCTATTCAATGACTACCAAAATATACTTTATCCAGGTGTGGTGGTGCATGCTAATAATTCTAGCACTTTGAGAACCTGAGTCAGGAGAAGCATATGTTTGAATCCATCCTAGACAATGTAAAGACTTAGCAAGACATACATATATTCATATATAAATGCATAAAAATTGAAAAACTCAATGAAGGTTCTGAGTTCAATCTCCTGTAAAGAAGAAAAAACTCATAACTGAAATTTTTATTTCATATATTCATTTTTTTGGTTCAGGTATGACCCAGGCACTTTAGACTCTAGGCAAGCATGCTTAGCACTAAGCTCATCTCCTGACCACTATCAATAAAATTCTAAAGAGAAGGAAAAATTTGCAGCTTATATAACATAAACTATAAATATTTCAAAACATCCTAAACTGTCAAATCTTGTTAGGGAGCTAAGCATAGTAACATGTCTCCATAATTTATGTCTTTATAGTAAAATGAAAGGCTACTGATTAAACTGACTTGTTATGTTATATCATTTTGATAGAAATATTTAAAACTATAGTTTAGCTAATTAAATATAAATTCAGTATTGATTTGATAGCACTTCAATAAAATTAACTTCAAAATTATGAGTTATAAATAAAAACTCAACAAGAAAATAAAAATGATGCTCTCCTTTGCATTTACTATATATGGAT
>NW_004524644.1:10939151-10946565 GCF_000260255.1 Octodon degus
ATAGTACAAAATAGAATTAAAACAGAAAAATTATAAGTGATACAGAACTTCACTAAACAAAACTAATATGATTTTCATAATATTTTCTGTATTGCATAGTGTTGTCTTCAAATTAGTTCTTTATATTATTAGATATATGCTTGAAAAATTGGAAGAAGAAAAAAATATATAAGAAATTAAGAGGAGAGAGAAAAACACAAACACCTGAAAAAAATGAGAAAATAGAAATTAAGCACCAACTGTTCATACCAACAGACAAGCAGAAATACACATCTCCATTGTACAAAAAACCTGCTTCTGTACGCAGATCTGTCTCTTTCCCTTACTCTGTCTCCTGTCTTGCTCAACTCAGACATTCCTTCCTTTTGAATAGATTTATTTCCTTTCCCACTATCTATTGTACCCTTTAGGTTTTATTTTCTCTTTCAAAGAACCAGCCTTTTAAATCAAAACAATGAAAACAATCACCAAAATTATGTATTAGACCAGAGTATATGTGAGTTCTACAGAGATTATTATCCTAATGTAGATATTATCACTGATTAATAAAAAAAAGGAGGGGGCTTTTGAGATAGCTCAGCAGTCTAAAGTGCCTGCTTAGGCAAGCTTAGGCAGGCGCAGAGGACCAAATTTCAATTCTAGCATCACATGCCACGCCAGCGCCACCCTCAGGGTGGGCTGAACTGGCCAAAAACATAATTAGATAGATGATAGATAGATAGATAGATAGATAGATAGATAGATAGATAGATAGATAGATAGATAGAGCTTGTTGCTTTCAAACATTTGACTAAATCCCCCAGTTACAATGAGCTTAGTTGCGGGACGGGGAGATAGCTCAGTAGAATAAGTGCTTTCCTGACAAGTGCAAGGGCCTGAGTTGAATCCTCAGTTCCAGAAAAAAAAAAAGCAATGAGCTTAGTTGAAATTCAAATATTGCATCAGCATGGAATCAGAGCTCATAAAGATAGACCTTCATCTGTTTACATGTTCACTGCTGTAAATTTACCTAGGTTGGTTATGAGGAAGTTTTACTTGAATAAGGTGTGCTTTTTAAACACATTTTCAGCCAAAAATTACATACATATATTACACGTGTGTACAGATTGCATGAGACTCTGATTCATATCTCTAAAATTACTTTTGTTTAAATTGTAATTAAAATATGAAAAGTTCTCGCTAATAAAATGTTAAACAAGTGTGCAGAGTAACAAAACCATAATATCCCATAAGAGCAATTTTACTACCTAATACTGAAGAAATCTCAATTTTTTTATTTCAAATAAAATAAATCATAATAATAAATTTTGATATGCAATAGGAATACTGTTGGAACACTAGCATATTGATTTGAGGTTTTTGTAGTTCATGTCAAAAAACAAAGTAAACCTGGACTCAAAAGTTAACCTATGCTTGTGAAGACAGCATATTTTCTTCAATAGATTTCTGTGGCTCCCAGGCACCACATACTGTCTTGCTTTCTTGCCACACTGTTCTCATTAAGGCTTATATCTTGGTGTCTGCTCACAGCCCCATGTGGTCCTAGATGGGCAGTTTCCAAGGCGGCTAATCTGATTAAGGCATGTGAATGTGGACTGAGAGCATAGCGAGAACATTAAGGATAAGAATAATGGAAGCCCCACCCTAGCCATGGGTCACACTGATGAACAATCTTGAAGCCAGGATGAAATACAAATAGATAGAGAGAAGGCAGCCTCACTGCTGCTTCTGCTGCTGCTCCCTGTCTGCCCTGCCAACGACTGTTTCTCTCCTACCATCTCCCTGTGCCGGGCTGCCCTGCATTGGAGCCAGCCACCTATGGACTGAAACTTCTGCAAGCTGTATGCCAACATAAGCCTTTCCTCCTCTAACTTGTGAGTGTTACCTATTTTGTCTCAACAATGAGAAAAACAACTAAGTCAGTTTTGATGTTATTTAATACTGTCCTTTAACGTTTTACTTCTGTGGGGAAGGGAAAAGAGAAACAATAGTTCAATTTACTTTAATTTCAAAGTAATGATTATTAGTGGCATGCTATGTGAATAAGGTTCATTCTCTGCTTGACTTTTAATTACCATTTTTAGAATGTGTATATCCTGGGATTTTACTTTCTTTCATTACACCTGCTAGACTCTGAACTTTTAATTTCTGCCTATTAATTACAGTGATATCCCCAGGTTCACTTCTGCCCTCCATTTCTGCATGAGTAATACCATTCTAAACATTTACTTTATCGCTCTTTTTCTGTCTCCCTAGATGGCTAACTTCACCCACAATACTGAACTCCACATCTCTTTATGCTGCCATAACAAATTTCAATTTCCTTTCTTCTTAACAATATCTTTCTTAGTGCTAACAATGTTTCCTACTGTATCACTAAATTTTATTGTCAGGAGACTCTGCTGTAGAAATTCAATTGTCTGTAAATCTGAGCACCAGTAAAGCTGCTAAAATCATTGTGAGTCTTATTTAACTGTCTGGCACATAAATCAGGTAAATTTTATTTGATTTCAGTGGGATGTTTTCCTAGACCTTAGTGCTCTAACACATGCTGATATTAACTAACTGCACATTCAAGTGCACATTACGGCTTCAAAGACAGATAATTCAACCAGGAAGCAGAGCCGATTCCCTTGAATGGCAGTTGTCCAGGAGCATGTCCGGAGCAGTGTCATCTAGGGTCAATGCTCTGAAAGGCAAGTGGAAATCCAAAGCTTTTCAGCTGATCATGACTTCATCCTATGCATGTGCAATAGTCTGAACTCCCAGGCATATTACATTATTTTTGAATTAGCATCCTGACCTTTCACTTTTTGCATAATCTTTATTGTAATATTACATCTTTATTATTTTTGATGTTTGTATTTGCATAAAATGATTTCATTGCATTTTTGATACCTACCAGCTACCATATATAGTAAATATTTTAAAATTTCTCTATCTTTAAATTCTGAAATCTGAGGTAGAGAAAGAGAAATTCTTCCACTTTATAAGCAGGAATATTGACAGAACATAAATCTTCACACAAACACACACATACATATGTATGTATATATGCATGTACATTATTAAGAGTATATATGTATGTACACATATATTGTTTTGGATATATTTAATTTTATAATGATCTATATTATATATTTTTGTATATATAGTCTGAATGTTTATATACATACATACAGATTAATTTTTAAAACATGTATTATTTAAAGCACCCCCTATAGTACAGAAATTCACATTTTTCACAGAAATTTTATAACGGTTGAAAGTATGGAAAGCAGAATATTTTGACAAAGCTAAGTTGATTTTTCTAGATAAAGGAAATCTATTTAGTGTTAAAAATTCAAATCCTCATATACAATTTAGCCAAATATTATTTTTCCTTTCTTTATCATTGATTATAGCAGAATCTTTTAAGGATATACTGAACTCAGCAGGCTTCTTTTTCATCTAGTGTGCCTAATTTTATAAAAAGGACTCACAGTCTCTGCAGCTACATTTTACCCTTGATATTCAAAAAGTTAGGCTACTGTGTTCTACAGAAGAGCAGTTTTACCTTGTTTCAGCTATATTGAAAAAATCAGAGAATAAAACCGAGTTAGTTCTTTATCTGTGTTTGCCTCAAATAATTGATGAAACTGGCAGTTTACCTGTATTACTTGTGGAAAGGAAAGTTTCACAAAACAGGATATGTTGCAAATATGCAAAGTAAGATGACCTTACTGCAATTTTGTTCCTCAAGTAGTAATGACAGTATCAACATTTTTAACAAATGAACAAACTAAAGAAAATTAGTTGTCTTTAATATTATTTGCAAAAAAGTAATCAATTTTATGTGAGGATAAGTCAAGATGTACCTAAATCAGAACTGAAGTAGATTTCCATAAAAAATAAATTCAAGAAGTATTAAAGGAAGATAATCAGGACACACACACACACACACACACACACACACACACACACAAAATCAAGACTTCCAGGGTTGGGGAGATAGCTCAAAAGTCTAAGCACCTACATGGCATTTACAAGGACCTGGGTTCAATCCCTGTACCACATGTTGTGTACAATAATTACCTTTCAAATTTGAAATACTAAAACAGAAGAAATTTCCAATATTACAAGAAATAAGACAGTATTGAAATAGTTCATCCATAAGAGAACAAGAACTAAGTGGAATTTCTAAATACCTAAAATACAACCATTAGAATTAAAAACATAAAATGATGTGAAATAGAAGAATGATATTAATGAAAATCACTCATAAAACATGGAAAGAAAAATGTAATTTTCTTTATAGAGAGAATTTATAGAGAATGAAAATAGAAGTACCTGTCTTTATTATTTCTATGTAATATTTACTAGATAATGCACAAATACAGAAAAAAGAAATGTAAGAAATAAAGAAAAAACAATTAAAGGAAAAATTATGCTTAGTCACTGATTTTATGGAGCCTCTTCATAGAACTGATGAAGATTTCCTGACAAAGTATGAAACCATATGTAAAAATATAGCATATAACAATATGAGATAAAGATTTAAATAATTGTATTTTTATGTACTAACACAAAACTGAAAAGTATTAAATACACTTGATTCCAGATAGATAGGTAAATAGGTTAGTATTTATTCACACTAAATACATATCTACTTGTTTACAACTGAAATGAATTTATAACATTCACATTTATTGTTGCAGAGTAAAAAACGTGTAAAGTATAACTTTGATAATTTCATGACTCTCCAGGTGGATCCCAAGTAGAAATCTGGTTCTTTAGACAATAAGAGTAAATATATATAGATGTAGTTGCAGATATAGATATAGATATATTTGTCTTTTTGAATCAGAATTTTGCTGTGCAGTTCAGGCTCACCTTAACCTCACCTTGTAGCCCAGGCTGTCCCCAAATTCATGGCAGTATTGCTGTCTCAGCCCAGAGTGCCAGGATTATAGGCAGGCACTACCCCTCTTTGCTAAGACATTTATACATACAGACATGTATACACATATCTGTTTTATTTGAGAAATCTAGCTTAAATGAAACAAATAATGAAATTGTAAGCATGAAAAAGCTTTAATATTTTATAAAATTGTATAAAATTTTTATTTTGTAATGATCCAAGAAAACACTAGTAATATTAGGCATGTAGACAAAAGGGAAAAGAAGAGGCCACACAGAAGGATAGATTGACATTTTATGACTGCGTCACATTAAAATTGACAACTTTTCATTAAAACAATCAAAGAACAGACAAAATACTAAGGACATATTGAAAGAAATTGTTAATCATGTGTCTTTGTAATGCATTTTTACATTAGAATTTTAAAGTTTATTTATAAAGTAATTATATAAAATACATAAACTCGAACAAACTATATATATATCAGTAGTAGTCAAGAATATGTAAACTATAGCTTAAATATTCTATATCTGTAAATATGTGGCAAAATGACAAAATCCCACCTTTTTATGTATTAAAGCTTTATTCTGCATGACTTGTGAGTATATAAATTTTTGCTGCTATTTATGTCAATTAGACAACCTAATGAAGATGAGACGTGTGGGTCGCGTAACTCAACAACCATCCTCCCACTTAATCCCTTTACACATGAACCTGCGGTCACAATCATAGTGGAAGCACTTTGCTACTACAGAATACTTTAATTGAATAAACTCTGAAACAAATTTTGCATCAAGAAGGCAATAAGTAAATTGAGGTACATACAAAAATAAAAAAATAGAGTAAGGTAAAGTACGAAGAATGGAGTCAGTGTAACCTACCGATATCAAATAAATGAACTTCACAAGCATGGTTTTGGGAAAAAAAAATGCCGGAATGCTTGTGATGTGATCCACAAGCACAATGAGTACTTTGAAGAAATTTATTGTATAGAAAGACGCCCTGCCATAAACCTCCTTCAAAATGCTCCCCTTTGCTCTTTACACTCAGAGGACTGAATCTAGATTGTGTTTTCAACTAAAATGAATGTTCAACAAAGTTCAATATCTTAAAACAGGCACACATCCTGCTGAAATATAAAGTAGGTAAAACACTTGAAGTCATAGACACAGGCAAGGAATTCCTCAAGAGAAACCCAATTGCTCAAAAAAAAAAAAAAAATCAAGAATCAAGAAGTGGAATTGTATCAAATCAAAAATCTTCTGCACAACCAAGGAAACACCCCATGGAGTGAAGTGTGAACTTCATAGCGGGAAGCACTGAGCTTCCTGCTACACATCACACAGAGGATTAGTATCAGGAATATGTAAAGAACTCAAGAACTCTGATGCTCCAAAACAAAAGAGCCACATGAAAAAAGGAAAACTGAAATGGATAAGCACGTCTCAGAAGAAATACAACTGGCCAATAATTACATGACAAAATGCTCAACATCTCTGACCACTAGAAAGTGTAAATTAAAATAATTCTGAGATCCCATCTTATTCCAGATAGAATGGCTATCATCAAGAAATCAAATAATAAATATGGGGAGAATATGTTTAAAAATGACTCCTTCATTATGGATAGGAATATAGACTAGTATAACAGATTCCTCAAATAACTAAAACTAGAAATTTTGTTCCATTAAACTATTCCTCTTCTCTGGATCTCTCTGAATGAGTTAAAGAAACTACATGATAAAAGCACTAGCACTGTCATATTTACAGTAACACAGCTAATCATACTTAAACCCTCATAGCAATAAATGTATGAATGGATAAAAATACATTTATACACAATTAAGTAATACTTTTCCCTAAAGAAGCACTGACTCTAGTATTTTGTAGGAAAACTGATGTATTGTGAGACCATCATATTAAGTGAAACAAATGTCAGATGAGTTTAAATATTGTATGATTTCCCTTACTTGAGAAAACACAATACAAATAAAGAATAAAATAAATCACAGGTTGTAGAAAATAGGGAGGCCGTTCTTTGCAAATTTGAAGGGGACCAATTGATGCAGAAAGAAGGGAAGGAAAAGAGAAGGGAGGGGAGAGGGACACAGTTAGAATTCAAATGTGTTACGTGATGTGCCAGCCCTGCCTCTCCCCACTTAATGCAATCATCATGTGCTGAAAGCAGTACAAAGGAAAATAAAAAAAACTTCTTAGTAAATACTTCATAATTTCTTAGATTTAGAAACTTATGAAATATCAAAAAATATATTGTATAAATCTGCACGTAAATGTGTAAAATAAAATTTTAAAATAAGGGTGAAAAGAACATTATTTTCAAGGAGCAATCACAAGATTAGATGTCTGCAACTCCACAAGAGAAAACACAAGAGTGATAGCTTCAAAATTCTGTAACAAAGTAGTCCCAGAATCAATGGAACATGGAAGGGAGTGTTGAAAAGCTAAACAAACACAAAAGCTGATGCTCAGCTTTCAGACACTCCATCTTTCTCTC
>NW_004524644.1:10952934-10959213 GCF_000260255.1 Octodon degus
GGGATTAAACTCAGGACCCTGTCCTTGCCAGACAGGTGCTTATTCTACTGAGCTATCTTTTCACTTATTCTTAAATATTTACCTATTTCTTTCTCTTTTTTTGCCTAAAAACATGATATTTTGCATCACTTTAACAGTGTTTCAGAAACAGAAACCATCAGAACAAAATTCCAAGTAAAATCATTCACATGATTTTCTTGAAAGAAAAGATGAAATGCTTAAAATTTTCTCTACCATTAACTTATCTGCTCTTTTAGTCAGTGGAGATGTTGTAATGCAATAAAATTAAAGCAAAACTACTTAGGGACTTACGGTTTTTCCACATTCTATAGACAATGTATAGTTTGTCCAAGAGAATTGTTTCCTAATTGTAGTGGCTAATACTGTTGAAAACAGACACTTGTCTAGGAGAAAATATGCAATTAATAATAAATTATCGAAGTGAATAATCTGAGTAATTGAGCAACCTTTGTTTGCTTCATAAGGTCTGTTGTGTCATAGCCTAAGAGGTGTAATTCATTTAATTTTTATATATGTGTACACCTGTATATGAAATACAGCTGTATCCACTGTGTGGGATAGTGTCAGATGGTAGCAGGTTGCATTATTGAATTGATAGTTCAATACTTCGCTAACTTTCCACCTACTATTGCCCTCCTCCCTATTCTGATTTCTTGATTTCTATCATCAATTGTGGTAAATATTTAAATTACTATTCTTAGTTTAGCACCGTCTCTATACAATTATTTCAGATGACTGATTATAAGAAAACCAAACTGTAATCAGGCCATAAAGTTCATATATCTCCATTTATATCAGGTGATATTTTTTAACTTAAACTACACAAGTGAATCCTGATAGTCATTTAATATTCAGGATGGATATTAAAAAATATACTTCAGGTACTTGCACTGCATTTCTTTTTTATGTACTTTAATATACCTGGAAGATCAACCTACTTAATTTTAGGCGGACTTATGCCGGGAGCAAGAATAGACACCACTGCAACTTGTATCCAGTTGTTTATCTGTGAAGTTGAATGTTTAGATAAAGTAGTTATAATTTTTTACTTTAAAAAATACAGCTTCCCTAATGGTCTTGAGTGTATAGATCTGAGTTTTTCTATTTTTTGGGCTCTCCAGTTTTCCTGCCGCGGCCACACTCCGCTTCTCCACATTCCTGGCTTCCTCTTATCTCAGAACAAGTCCCTGTGCTTGTGTATGGCTGTCTCTTCCTGTCCCCCAACAAGCCAGTCACGGGCACACCTTACTCAACAACTCAGGTCGCTGCTAGGACACTATGATGCTTTGGTCCTCACTAAAGAAGGGAGAAGAAATATAGGAAACAGGCTCAAGGCAGTTTGAACAGACTTCTCTCTGCTCTTAGGTACTTGGAAGCCAGAAGTTGTGAGATTGTGTCTAATGAGCAGGTCTTCCTTCCCTGTGAGGACAAATATACTTCAATAAGGGTTAAGCCCAGGTCTGAGGCTCATGTCCAGGTTCCTCATATGTAAGCACTGAACGTATGTTTACACACTTTACAAACACATAGGAATTAATGTAGGTGGAAAGAAAGATCATCATGTCCCTTCCTAGAATAATTGAGGTTGAGGTGTGAAAATTTCCACTAACAACAGCCATATAAGATGTTAGTGTTCAACCCACTAATACTCAATTAGCAAGTCTACTTTTACATATGCAACTGAAAGATGCATATAAATTTGCACTTAAAGATATATGCAAAATTTTCTTATATTCATAATTACCTTTAAAGACAAACAATTTCATTGTACATGAGTATAGATGCAATAGTAGAAGAAAATTGAGCAAGTAGAAGAAATAAACTTTGCCAGGCATGGTGACTCATGCCTGTAATCAAAGCACTTGGGAGGCTGAGGCAGCAGGATTGTTGTGAGTTCAAAGACAATTGCTGTGAGTTTAAGGCCAGTGTGCGCTGTACAGTGAGACCATGTTTCAAATAAGAAAAGAAACTTCAGCAAATTCAATAGTATAGATGTGTTGTGTGTGTAACATTGGTCATAGAAACCGGACACACACACAAAAAAATCCTTTATTGCCCTATTTATAAAAAATCCCAAATGGTATAATTAATCTGTGATGATAGCAATCAAAACAGTGGTTAGTTTTTTGAACATATGGTAAGACAAGTTTCCATAATATTGGCTTACGTGAATGCCAACCTTCTACCTTTCGTTCATGTGGTGCTATTTTGATTATACTCCCTTTGTAAAAGCTCATCATACTGTGCATTACAAATTGTGCACTTTTCTATGCATGTTATATTTAACTTTCATCTAAAATAATTGAAGAGAATTAAAGAAATGCATTAGGGATTTGCAAACTTTTTCAATACTTCTTTTCCACTAAAGGCAAAAGAAACTTATAGTTAGTTGCTTATTGGAATCTCTTGTAGAGCAATTTCAATCCCTGGGCTTCAAACTCTCATGCATTCTTTAGTGATAGGAAATAATTAACTCCCAGGTTAGTCCATTTATGTTTTGATAGCTTTAATGGATAGGTGAATCTTACATAAAACAGAACCCCATCTGCCTTCAATTAGCCTCCACTGTTAGCTCTAACCTCTCGAGCTACACAAATTATGAAATCTCTTTTTACACCCGCACTCCCTTCAAACGCTTGTGAGGTCAGTGTTGTTCTCCAGGTCAAGCATTATACTGGCTAAAAGAGTTCCTTCTGATCATATTTTTTTAGGTATGTCTTTGGCAAAGTTCCCCCTCCTAGTCCATTCTGATTCTTCCACAGCAGTTAGCCCACCATCAATATTTAAACTAGGATCTTAATCTCAGTTAAATTTAACAGATGAGGGATACTGGGGACACAGATGCAAGGTGAGATATGCCCTCGTCTATTCTCCACCTTGGATGCAGCTCTGCTCCTCAGCTCGAGACCCTGCTGGCCTTGTTGGCAGCTGTGCAGCTCCAGTGATCCGAGCCAGCAGGCAAATAAATCTCCTAGGTCTGCTGGATGGGAACCAGCATAAGAGCTTTCCATGTGCAGGATATTTCCTTGGACATGAGTCCAGGGATTTCTTTCATCTCCAATAAAACAATTTATTATTTACCTGGGCTCATAATTTCAGTTCCTGACTTAATTCACCACCAGATCCTTGCAGTTTCTCTTCTCCGTGTCAAAGTTGGGGTTACAATTTCAAATGACAGTTGACAAGAACTCTTGCAGTCTACTTCATTTTCACCAGTGTTGATTCACAAGCAAGTTGAGTCTCTCTCTTCACTAAGTGCAATTTTTCCAATGGAAACAGTGCTGTCCTGTGTCCTGCAATGCTGACCTCGATCTCGTTACAGAGACTCATGACAAATATTTTCAGCAAAATGGAGGTTTACTCTTTTTAAAATTTATATCATCACTATCACATGTGTTTCAGTTTTGGTAACTGTAACCTGTAGCTCACGGTGTAACATCCCTGCCCAAGGGCCAGCCTTCAAAACCTTGGTCCTTCTTTAGTTTATCATTTCATTTTTGGTACCAAGGATCAAACTCAGGACCTTGCACTTGCCAGGGGCTTATGCCACTGAGCTATCTCCCTGGCCCCTAATTTAACTATGCATAAGAAATTATTTAACTTTTTGCCATTCTAATACTTCATTGGAGCTTACAAGTATATTTTTTAATCATTAAGAGATTTTTTTAATCACTGATTTGTATTTGGCAATTGTTGCAACTTGCCTGCAGATAGGAGGGTTACAGTGTTTTGAGCTACAGAGAATATGTGTGCATGTGTGTGTGTGTGTGTGTGTGTGTGTGTGTGTGTGTGTGTGTGTCTTTCTCTGCTGTTTTGGAAATCATATAATATGAGGCAGCTTATTTCATCAATTAGAGTGCTGGATGGCAGAGAATTTTTTCAGTCAGCTGTGTCTGCACAGTAAATACTATTTCTTAGGCAAAGGTAACTTTTTTACATAGTTGTAAAATTCTATTATATTCTGTTGCCAAAAGAAACATAAGAAAAAACTAATGTTTAAAAGAATAATCTGTTTAAAGTCACCAAAACCAAAACCAAGACCAATATATGGTCCCAGTAAGAGGAAAATAGAAGACAGAATGAGAATTTAATGATATACGTTTTCATTTCATTGCCTGTGTGTTCTCTGAGATGAAGGCTGAAGGCTGTCAAGGGCAGTGTTTGCATCAAGCTTTGGTGATGCATATTTCTGCCTTCTAAATTACATTCAGTCTAAGAAAATATGATCAACTCTCCCAAATAGAGAAGGAGGAGTCTGTCACAGAAGAAACATGTCAAGACATATGGAGTGAAAGAGACTAAACTCCACATTCAACTCTCATTGCATGACTTCCTTTATTTATGAGTGAAAAAATAAATTTTGGTAAATTCCGCTAATGCTCCCTCTTTACTGACTGAGTTGAAATTAATCCGCATTTAAATTTGAGTGGTAGCAGAACAAATGTATCTGGCAGGGAGGGAGTCCAAATGCTTATTGGTTCCACTTGCAGCAAAGTTGACAAATTTTCAGAAGCAGATCCTGTTGGAGTTGGAGGCCTTCTGTTGATATTTCTTCCTGGGTATGTTGAGAAATTGTCTGCTTAGCAACATGCACATTTTTGAAATGGAGCAGAAATAAAAATACTGTCATCATTTATATGACCCCAAATACCTATCTGAGAGACAAAGCCATCTTCCTTTCTGTCAACTTGAGGTTTGGGAGATTTTATTTTCTAAGAGATGAAGGTACTTTTTCCCAATAAAAATTCTCCTTAAAAAATTGTATCAAAGGCTTCAGCATAAATTCTGTGAATATCTACTAAATTATTTGCATGGAAGAGAGCTATTTGTTATTCTAATTGCATTAATTAAAAAAATTGAAAAGAAAGATGAGTGAAGGCTGTCATTCTCATGATGCTAAAGATTTTCATTTTGTTAAATAGGACTATTGGATTGTTACAGAAACAAATTAGCAGGACTTGCTAAAGTATGCATCAAAGGTACAGTTTTGTTGCCAAACTTTAAGTATTGGGTGTGTGGTCAGAAGCACACATTGTGCCTTCATTGTCATTCTAAAATCTTCTCTTTTAGACAGAGCTATGTTTGGTAAAGAGATTTCTAAACTTCCAAAGATTTAAAACTACTTTCAGACTTCAAGAATCCACTCATAAATTAGCAATTCTTCTTTTTTAATATAATTAGTATGCGTACAAAAGAAGAAAAGCAGAGCCACAAAGCCCGGAGCAACTGCAGGACTTCGGTCGCACTCTGACTGAAACTGGTGCAGTAGCTATTTTCTTCAAAATGTTCATTTTGAATATTAAAAACAAAATTTCAGTGTTTCTAAACCACGTAGCCTAATTTGGTAACACAAATGGCTTCAATTTTGTTCCTTTGCTCTAAGGCTCAGATCAACTCAACCATTTCCAAAGCACATGTTCAAATTAGTTTTTGTTTCCTGGACAGATGCTTTTGTGGTTTTATCTCCTACAAGTTATTAGTATACTATTTATCAAGTACATGCCATTAACATTTTAAACACCTTTCTGGCTGTTTCAGTATAGTGAAATACTGACGATTAGGAAGACAGTGTTTAGGACTGCCCTGGTATTTTGCGCTTTGCCTGTCTGCATATCTTGCTATCAGTGGTGTTGTGGTTTTATGAGATTAGTCAACAGTTTCTTGGTCAAACTGTCTCTAAAAATTAATCTCTTAATCTGAAATGATTTTGAAAATGTTCATTTCAAATCATTTTAAAGTTGTTCATTTTATTTTTTGGTATTATGCATAATCATTTTGCTTTAAATTAGAGAAAGCATTACTGCCAGTAAAACACTTTGTTTCTTTTTGTCACACCTTGCAGATTTAGAGCTTATATGAGAATCACATTAATACCACAGTGTAAACAAAAATATTTATTAATATGAAAAAATTAAGTTATATTATGTTTAAATTATTATAATTATAATGTAAAATAACTTAAAATTTAATCTGCCTAATTTTACTTTAATTTTATATTAGATTGATGGCTCAATTCAAGGAATTCATGTGTCACTTTTGCTATAATAGTAAGCAAGCAAATAAACATTTCTAGGCATTTTATTATGAATGTAAGATAACTGATTTTACATATTAACTGGCATTTCTCTATGTGCTCATCAAAAAGAAATAATCATTTGTATTATTAACCAAATTTCTTAGATTGTTGAATTAGATATGTTTTAATTAATAATCAATGATTATTAATTGTTTGAAGCTATGTATTTGCTATCAGCATAT
>NW_004524644.1:10959313-10960938 GCF_000260255.1 Octodon degus
TCCCATTGATTTGTTTCAGTCATTTTGCACATATTTATGGAGGCTGGTGCCATACGTCAGGCAATGCCCTTCTTGCTGCTTTTGCATGGAATTAACCTACTAAACAAATGTAGTCCAACCCTCACTGCATTTATACTCTACTGAAGAAAAAGCTGAGCTTAAAACAGTCCTGTATAGCTGTAGTTTCCACATTCATGGAGTCAGCCACTGACCACTGCTCATAAATTTTAAAAAGATCTCTCCATACACAGATTTTTGCTTGTTATGATTCTCTCAGAAATATATTGCATCGGAGCTGCCAAGAGAGCTCAGTGGACTAAAACAGCTGCCTAGGCAATCTTAGTCAAGCATAGGGACTGCGGTTTGATCCCCAGCATCATATGCTGTGCCAGCTCCACTCCGAGGGCGCGCTGAGCTGGCCATGGAGTCCTGGCGTCATGGCACATGCCTGTAATCCCAGTGCTGGGGAGGCTGAAAGCAGGAGGATCACTGAGTCCAAGCTGCATAGTGAGACCCTGTAACAACAAACTATATTAAACCAATAAGTATACTGCATTAAGTATTCCCATATTATTTACATTGTGTCATGTATTATATGTAATGAAGAATATTTAAAATACACAGGAAGATGTCAGTAAGTTTATATTCATATCTATGTCAGTTTGTATGATAGACTAGAGCAACCTTGGACCTCCATACCCAGGGGGGCATTGCAAGCAGACTGTCTGAGATCTGAAGGGAAAACACGATTTCTAAAACATGTAAAAGGGAAGCTCTGATAGGTGCTACCCTTTTTTTTTTTTTGTATGTTTTAGCAAAGGGTCTACAGTATTTTCAGGGTCTCACTACTAGATCAGACTCGCTCGTAGTGATCCTCCTGTTTGCATGCTCCCACAGGCCCAGGTGTCCAACCTGCAGTCCCTGCGCCTGCTTGCAGGCACTTCAATCCGCTGAGTTATTTGGCCGGCACTAGTGCTACATTTTGGTAGAAGCAGAGTGCTATATAGATAGAAATCTTAAGTTAGATTTATGCAGAAAGATCAAAAGAGGTTTTCCTGAAAATTTTGAAGTTATGCTGTTACCTCACTGGTGGGAGACAAGATCCACCCATGCATCGCGGATGTGCACAAAGATTAAAATACACTTGGTGAGGAAAAGGGCTGGGAAGTTTCTGTATAGAGAGGAAAGAAGACATGGGCAAGAATGTGGAAGTGATTATTGCGTGGTCAGAGGGCTTCCAGGTCAGACTTTATTCTCGGGGAAAGCTGATAAAGACGTCTGTACTATGCTGTGATAGGACCACATTCAATTTGGAAAATAATAATCTCTGGAAACAGTGTGAAGAAAGAATTAGAGAACAATCGGGGAGATAGGAGGAGAAAATGTACTATTTTGGGAGTATAGATACAAGATTCAATTTTCCATGAAAGTGTTGGTAAAAATAGGAAAAGAGAGGAATCAATATGCTTCAGAGAAAGAGCTGTCATTGATACGAGTCCACGGTGACTTGTTATCTGAAGCTGGGAAGGAACTATGCAGAGAGTGCTTCATCTCTCCTAGATCTGTTGAGTGGAGAAATCTGTGGTTGAACAAGATTCGAAACACAACTGAGAGGCCCAGGAGAC
>NW_004524644.1:10961038-10964989 GCF_000260255.1 Octodon degus
ACACCATATGTATCTTTTAAAATTTTATTTTAAAGAGTAAAAACAAAAGCAAAAACAAATAACAACTAAAACAAAGATAGAAACAGAGCAACATATAATAACACATATGGTACAGAATTTCAAAACAAAAATAGAAAATTAACAGTGGTCATTATATTATGAATTTTTGCTGTCAAATCTCTTGCACAGATTACCAGATATAGAACTATACACATCTTTTTAAAAATTTCTATTACTGCATCTTTATAGTACATCATAAACACACTTTTTGGTTGGAAATTAACATATGCATCATCATAAATAAAGGTAAAGCAGATCTACAAACACATGCAAAAGGCAAAGAGGGAGTGTAAAATTATTTATTTTATGAATGCATCTGTACTAGTTGGAGCAAAGCAACTTCACATTACAGACCAAATGTAAGTCATTTTTTTCATGACATGCTGTGTATTACTAGTATATAAGAACAAATAGCTGGCAGCTCATATTTCTGTAAAACAGGTAGATTTAATTTCAATGGTGTGTTCTATAGGTCATGTGTATCATTGTAGAACCCTTACTTTTTCTAAGAATTTGTGTCCCTAGGGGACCGGGGAGATGGCTCAGTGGAATAAGCGCTTGCCTGGCAAGCACAAGGGTCTGAGTTCAATCCCTGGTTCTGAAAAAAAAAAAAAAAAAAAAAAGAATTTTTGTTCCTAATGGTTTTCAGATTTATGATCTAGAAAATATATACCAATGAAAGAATTAAATTAATTATCTTCATTAGTTGTCTACTGAAATATAAATTTAATAACTAAATTATTCAACACCAATGTGAGTCAGCAAGTTGAGTATGTATAGTTATCATAATTGGCTCTCCTTGGGTCAGGGAGACAGCTCAGTGATCTAAGTGCCTGCCTGGCAAATGCAAGGAGCAAGGTTGGATCTCTGGTACCACATGCCATGCCAGCTCCGAAACCACAGGCTTGCCATGGCAGTCACTGAAACCAGGCATAGTAGTACTTTCCTGTAATCCCAGGACTGGAAAGACTGAGATAGGGGGATCACCTTGAGTCTCAGCTGTGTAACGAGACCCTGTAACAAATAAATAAATAATTTTAGGAAAAGAATTGATTATCCTTGAATCACAGTACCTATCTTCATTTCTTCTAGATGCATCATATTTAAAGTAGCAACTATATTCCATAAATATAGGGAATAAACAATATTTTCTAAATATAAAATAAAAATTTTACTTCACATATGAACTATTTATCATGTGCAAAGCTCAGGGTTCAAACCCCAACAACAACACAAAAACAAGAAAAGGAAAAAAAAGAACCAAAAAGAAATCTCACTTTCTTCTCAGTCTGGTCAGAATTAGGATAGTTCTTATTGAGTAATGGAATTCTTTTATGTATTTAGTACATGGTCTACAGGGTCTCCCTACACATTTTGGACTCCTACTGATCTTCCTGTTTTCAGCCTCCCAACTGCTGGAATTACAGGCTCGCAGCACCATGCCCTGTCTTCATCCAGTAGCAGCACGCCCCAGGGCAGGGCCAGCGCAGTGGAAATATTTTCACGTATTAGCTTCATAGACTATTGCTAGCCATGTATACTGTCACACATCTTCACGAGTAATGTGTTGATAATGATGAAGCCTTGGAAAGCATCATCATTTTGATGTCATTGTGCTGTAGACCAAAGTGGACAGCAGGGGCCACATTTTGTGACCCAGATGACATCTTCTGCTGCAGTGACCACTGTAAAAACTTACTGTCTTGCCAGAATAAAGTCATTTGCTAAGAGGAACTTTAATACTTAGGATTATATTTTTAAACTTCTTCTTAGAAAAATATTTGAAATTTCTTATAAAAAAGATATGATGTGAACAAATGAACTCTAAATTTATTCTCTAATCATAATTCTTGGCCTATAGACCTCATGTAAAAGCTCCTTTTTTATTTTTGTTTGACAAGAACCTCTAAACTCGTATGAAGGGAACACATTCTGGTTTCCACTAAAATCTGTTCTCTCTGAATTAGAATTCTAAATTCCCAGATAAATGCCTTTTTGCTTGCTATTTTCAGTTATGCCTTACTTCTTTGGATGACATTTCTCTTGTATGTTCTTATGAAATAACAAATTATAGAGTATAGATGAAGAAGAAAAAGAAATTGAGGTAAATATTTAACAGAATTACTTCTGTTATATATTGCTTATAGTCTTGGTTTAGATTCCCACAAGAGCAAAGCCTAAAACCCACACAGCTCATTTATTTAGGGTTTAGAAATAACAAGAGCGAGATAAAATGAAAGAAAATACTAATAAACTGTGAAATTGTGGCCTCATTGCCAATCTGAGAAAACAGATTTAGACTTTGCTGTGAAGAACATGCCAAATATCCATCATTGCAGTTGTAGACGAGTCAAAAGTGGGAGATTTATTGACTAATATCTAAATACTAATAGATTTAGATTTTCCTCGGCATTTTAATCACTCACGCTTCAGGGAAGCCTGATGTTCCTTCAGCTTCAGAAAGTAAAAGCAAGAGTCTGAGAGCACACAGAGTCTTGTAATTGAACCATACTGAGTTACATGGAAACCATTCAACAGAGCTTGGTTGGAACTAGTCACTTACTGAGAAATGTGGACTACATTGATATAAACACCTGACACAAACAGATTCTTGTTATACCTAAATGATTTCATGCTTTACATTCGGCACACTAAGTGCATTAACTTGTCACGCTTTAAAAATACAAATAAATAAAAGATTCTGATAAATATAGTGGACCAAAAGTTGACCAAACCTTTTAATTAGTTTTGTGAATTTGGTTGATGAATTTAGCCTGATTTATTACCAACACTCTATTCATGTAAGCCTTAGATACTCATTCAGATTCCCTAAGTAGCTTCTATGGTGGGGTGCTAGACTCCAATATCAGAGCATCACAGACCCAAACTTTGTTTCTCTGGTAAGGCCATGGTTGCTGAAATTGCCATTCTAGTGTTTTCCCAGCTATGGAGGCAGAAGAGTTGCGAGTCCTACTTAGCGGATCCTCTAAGCCCTAGCCATCGTCACGTATGCCAGGCAACCAAACACTGCAATCAAACTAGAGGATCTTCTCCAAGATGCAAACTTTGCTTTTCCTTGCTAGGTACTGATAAGTGGCATCAAATAGCAGTAAATATTTTAGTTTTTGTATAGTATCTGAGAGCACTATCCAACACATTTCAGGTGCCTACAGTGTCATTTTAGTTGACTTTTTAATGGTCTCTAGTTTGAAATATTATGCAGGATTTTATGGCTGTGAGCCACGCATTTTGTATGCCCTAGATCATGAACCCAGGAACTCTCCTTATCACAGACTACTTTCGAATGATGTGCAATTTTATAGGTAGCATATGAACTTTTCGCCAGTAGTCTTCCATTTCACTGCTTTTGGCATTTGTATTATTATCATAAACTGGCGGCACGGAACAGTGGCATCAAAACGGTAATTCTTTTAAAATTTTTGCCATACATTATATGTATATATTTGTGAGAAACCAGAATTTGCTACTATTTTTGTTTAAATAATAAATTACCATTTAAACATAAAATAATAATTCATACCAATATCAATGTTCTTTACTACATTTCTACTGAGGCATCAGTCTGAGACATTTATCATTAACTAAGATTCTTTTTTTAAAACTATTTCATAGTGTGGATATGCTGGTGATGAATTTTTCCAGGACTTTTTAATGTTGAAAGACTTTTGTTTTTCCTGCTACTTCAAAGATTATCTCTAGGTATATAATAAAACATTGTCATAGTTGTTTTCCAGTGTTTGAATATGATGTGTTATGGTATACTTTTTTATATTATTTTCAAACAGACATCATCTCTCACCCCTATTTTTGTCTTTATCATGTGTTCTTTTTTCTTTATTTTTTACATACCTTTTATGGGGATTTTAAGTA
>NW_004524644.1:10965089-10980037 GCF_000260255.1 Octodon degus
ATTATTTTTTCATCAGATGTTACTCTTTTGAAGGAATTGCAGTATAGCAGATGTTTCTCAAAACAAAAACAGTAACAATTAAAAGAAAAAATATATACATTAACTGCTCCTTTGAAAAGACCAGCAAAAATCAGCAGTATAATTACCCAAACTATCCTGCATAATTACAAATACATCTTTTCCCTTCTTTCTTTTGTCCTTTTCTTCATCCAAGTTTTTCCTTTCTGTTGCACAAATTCTTTGACATTGTATTTTAGGATACTTAAGTTGATGCTTTGCATCTACTTTTTCTTATGCTCAAAAGAGTAACTGGGGTCAAAAACATCAACAGCAATAGAGCAGATGAATAGCCTTTGCTCCTGATAGCAGGAGATGAAAATAACCCCAGACTGCGTAGTTTTTCTCCTACAGCCCTATAATTACAGTTTGAATATGAGAACTACATCAGACAAAAGCAAGTAAAGGGCCATTTTATAAAATAATTGATCAATACTTCTCAACACTTCCAACATCATGAAAACAAGTCCGGCCTTTGAAATTACCAAGGAATTTAGGGCGACCTGGTGATTAAGTGTAATGTGGTAACCTGGATGGGGTTCTGAGACTCAAGAAATGTTCATTAACACTTGAGAAAATCTAGATAAGTTGTGACTTGAGTTAATAACGCATTCATGTTAGCTTATTAATGATAAGGAAATATAGTAATGAAAAATGGAATGAACTGGTAGAAGATGTATTGGAATTGTCTGTAAAGCTAAATGTATAAAAGTATTTTCTAAACTTTATGTTCAGTATTAGCAATATGGCTCAGGTACAGAGTATTTACATAAGGGAACTGGGGCTCAATACCTAGAGTCAAAAAATAAAAAAAAACAAAAGGAAAATGAAAGAAAAATAATAGCGAAACAATATCAATTAACTTTATGTTTTGGATAGCACAATGATAGGATAAACAGAAAACATGTCACCATTATGGAAAAATATAGCATAAAATCATTCAAATGTCTGTGTTTCATTAAAATTAATTTCAATTAGTTCCTTTTATACTTTTAAGAATTTAATGTACTTAGGCTTTGTTAAATGACAGAGCACAGACTGATGTTCTAATAGTTATACTCTAAAATTTTGATTATATTTTTATGCTACTTGTATTGCTAGCTATAAATACATTCTGACAATTTTATATCGGTTCTAATATGATAGAAGTCTTTTCTCAAAAACATCACATTATCTCATCATATACCAAATGTCACTCATAAGTCACTAAACTCTGTATGTTTCTAATTATGTAATTCTATACTACAAAGTAATGTTTTATGATCTCAGCTGGTGATTAGCTTTATTCTAAACTGCAAGGCTTGTTTTCTCCTTGTAATTTCTTTGCTGAGGAATTTAAAACAATGGTTACCTTAAAATAAATGCTGCTTCAATTTTTCCCTTTTTTCCAGAGTATATTAATCTATCAAGTAATCCATCTACAAAGCACTATAATTTGTAGGAATAAAAAAGATTGCAGGTAAAGGAGGTGACAGTGTATGGCAGGTCACAATGTACATGTCTATGACAAACATACCTAGAACTGTACTCAAGAGGGTAAAATGCTTTTTAAAAATTAGGATTTTAAAAAATATTGGCTGCTTCTACCACTTCTTTATGGTGAAAGCGTGAACCACCAAACCCACTCCCATGACTGAGATTAAAGGACGGAGCGGGAACATTCTATCTGTTTGAAAGGGCCCTGTGGCTGCTGTCCTTGGCAGCATGTGGTGCAGCATCCTTTCCTTAGAGCAACAAAGAAGCAGAGAAGACCAGAGAAACAACAGCTTGAAGATTTCCTTGTCTACTATCTCTTCATATGCCTTCCTGCTCTTCCCTTCAGTGAAAGTCCTGCATGCTAAAAATAATGAAAAAAAAAGAAAGAAATTTGAGGTAACAGGAGTGGGTTTTAAGTAAATACATCAGAATTGGTTTAACAGCTAAATAATCCTAAAGATAACCTGTAAGTACAAAATCTAATGACCCTATGACTAGAAAATAATGATCGCTTTTCTCTGTGGCCTCATAATCTCCTTAATCAGAAAATATGGGACACCACTGAATTACAGAATGTATAATGTGCTTGGGGAGAGTTACATGGAGAGAAAACATTCTCTCAGGATTTCACAGAGAGCAAATTGGTCAAGCAATGACCGTGACTCACCTACATGGCTGACACTGACAAAGGATCTACAAACTGTGGTACAGGGTTTCAGGGTAAATCCTGAGGGGATATGACTGACCTTGTCAGATACAATAGTTTCATTTCTTGTTATATATGTCTTGATTTATCTTAGTCTTAACCATCCAGCAGAAAAGTATAAAAATGAGGTTAAAAAAAAGTAAAGCTATATTAATATGTTAAGCTGTAAAAGGCTCAAGTCAACAACTTCTGACATTGCCATTCCTACAGATAATCCAGTACTATTAAGGACTACTGAACTATATTGGATTATTTTGCTTAATTCACTCACCTGCAATATTTAAATGGCAAAGGAATACCCATCTCTGATAAAACTAACAAAAAAAGGGGCTAAAATGAAGGACCATTTTGTATCTGTATAAACAAAATAGTTAGGATAGATATACAGCTACTTTCTCTTAATTTAATGAGAAGAAAGATTTGTACTAGTGGTGTTTGGAGAGGATATCATGTCTGCATCTTGTACTGTGAATAACTACTATGAAGACAGCAATATGCAATGCATTAATCTTCTAAATTTTCCTACTAACCTGTTTTGAAATTGGCTCATTGCTATTTGATTCTCAATAAAATTAATTTAAAAATAAATTAATAAAATAATAAGTACCATCTGACTTGGAAAACTTATTAGTTTCTAGGAAGAATAGATTTATTAAGATTTATTAAAAGTACATAATTTTATTTACTTTGCTCAGAACATGAATATTGTGTTATCTTTTACATAAAGGCATTTAGAATGATTTAAAAGTGTTTAAAATGTTAATTTCAAAATAATTTTTTAAATAATTTTCCTTGCTATGTGATAAATATATTTTTATGAAATATTTTTAGTGGCATAACTTTTCATTTAATATGTAGAGGTGTCCAACACATGAACTTATCTGGAAAGCAAAACTCACTTCAATCCTGCCAAACTAGATTTACTCTCTGTTGCAAAATGTCTAACACTCTATTTTTATTTCAAGTAAAGGTTTGTAAACAACTCCTTTGGGTAAACTTTTGTTTCTTAATTCTAAGAAGAAAGAATAGCTGGATCAGGACAGATTCTCTCCATTATTAATTAACATTCAGCCAAAAAAAAATCACTCTCTTAATGATCACATGTAGTTCTTTGGTTTATTGATTTGTGTTGCAGGGTTAGAAAAATGCATTCATTTGCAACGCTATGGAGATAAATATGGAAAGGTCAGTAAAGCACAACTGTCATAATTCCTGCTCTGTCCTGTAAGATGCATGAACTCAGAATACTCTGACCAGGGTTTAATAAATGTTTTATTTCTGTCTAAGTGCTTCATTAAATAAAAGTTAAATCAGATGGGGGAAAAATTCTCTCCATAAAAAATTTGATCATTGTCCTTTTGTTGGGTATCTACATATAGCACAATCCTAATGGGACGTATGTATCTCTGACAAGTCAAAAAAAGAAAGGAAAGGCAACTATGTTATTGTTTTCACTATTGGAGCTTGTTTGTTCATGTCAGGCCGGTTTGAAAACAACAATAACTACAAAATCTCATGTGGAAGGGGAGGTGTATTGGTTGTAGCCTATCAACCAAATTTACAGCTCCTCTAGTAATATTATTGGAGTACTTCTATTTGTTGCTGAGATGTAAGGAAACATACTGCCTAAATTGTTGTGTCTATTTTGTCTCATTAAAATATATAAAGAATGGATGCAACTAGAGAACTTACTCTTAAGTGAAATAAATCAGACCTGCATGTGCAAATATCATATTGTCTCCTTAGTGCGAAAACCTGGCAGAGAAAAATGGAATTTGAAGGGCATAATAGATACGGGTAAATGGGAATTAACTTATTCAAAAAGAAAGAGTTACTACATTGAGGAGAAGGACAGGAGAAGGAGTGAGGGAAAGAGATGTATCTATTTATGTAAGCAAGATGGTTTGGACAATTGTACTATGCATTTCTGCTGGTATATGGAAAGAAGCAGTTAAGGTTTTAATTTGTTTCATCTTCTTTTTTCAGTTGTTCATACTTTTTACTTCCTAATTTCTTACATTTCTTTCTTCCTCTAAATTTACATTCATATATCTGGCAATGTGAACAACTGGTTGGAAGACAAATATATTGCAACAAATACAGTGAAATTAATATTACTTTGGTAAGTGAAATTCTGTATCACTTGTAATGTTTTCTGGTTTTATTCTAATTAGTACAATCTTTAAAAATTAGATATATGCATATATATATATATATGATGAACATACTTTTTATATTAAAAAAGTTTAAAGATGTTTCTTTTCTTCTCTTTTTTTTAGTACAGAATCTACAGGGTCTACAGTGTCTCATTATATAGGTTGGACTCATAGTCATCCTCCTGATCCCAAGAGCTAGGATTACAGGCACACACCACCATGCCCAGTCTCAATCCCCATCTTAGTGTCCCCTGGGGGTGGGGCTGGCACATTATAAGGGGGATCACACCCTGGCCCCTGCAGCTGGTTAAGCAGTATTAAAAAAATGTTTAGATACTGGATTACAACAGAAATTGAAGGCATAATTAATATCTTCAAATGTTGAATGCAAATTTAAGTTAAACATATATGTCATTTTATCTAAGTTAACATTTCAAAGACAGGAAACATTTAGTTATTTTTTTTCCACTCTCAACACTTTTCATAAAAAGAAAATAAGAGATATTTGTTAAATATGTGTCTCAAGAAAGTATATCACAAAACACTTTATTCTCCTCACAGTGTGCTTGAAACTACTTATGAGATATTGTTGAAAAAATTTAACAAACTTGTCTTTATCCACTCTATGAATTTCAAACTGAAATTTGAAAATTTTGAAGTTTCAATATGAAACTGAGAGACACTTCTGTTGTCAATATTTTTGGAAAGTTTCTGCTTGTCTACACCTCCACAGTTGTTCACCATATAAGATATTGTACCTAGTCCTTTTTTTTTTCTTAGTTTAGAATTCTGCAGATTTACTGTAGAGTGCTGCAGATTATTTTGCTTTCTGCTTAAAAAAGAGATAAAAATTTTAAACTATCTCCAACCTTTCATCTAAATTTTGGACCTATTTCATCACTGTTAAATTGCAAACTTGACAAACAGGTGTTCCTATCTTTTCCATTGATTTAGGAAGTGATTGAATTTGAGAATTGCTATTTCTGATAATCAAATCCCACTGTACAAAAACTTGTATTTGTATGCAATTGCTTCTCACTGTTTCTTACATTTAATTCAACCACAGGTTATATTTAATTTGAGAACAAGCAAGGCAATTTGCATTGAGGAATTTGGCCAAAGTGTTTATTTTTATGGTCTATTTGTATGAGGCGTAATGGTTTCTTATAGGGAATTATCTTAATGTCAGCATGTAAACCATTGTTCCTGGATTAAAAATTTACCACCGAACTAATAAGGAAATACTGACTGCTGTGGATTGTGTTATTTCTTTTTTCTTTTATACTTCAGTCTAGAGATTAATGACACTTCTCCTGAAGCTTTAAAACTACTGCTTTTTATATAAAATTGTTCTATGTTAAAATATGAATCCTTTAGTAAACACCAAGCTCTCTGTTATTCATGGTTCGCCAGTGCAACCAAAATAATTGGATATATATGTGAATGTGTATATATGTGTTTGTAGGCATGGTGTATGTGTGTGTATGTGTGTGTGTGTCAGAGAGAGAGAGAGAGAGAGAGAGAGAGAGAGAGAGAGAGAGAGAGTCAGAGAGACAGAAAGAGATATAGACAGAGACAAAACTACATGGCCACAACTTTGCCATGAAGGTTTACACTCAAATTAGTTCACATAGAAAGTTGAGACATGGGGCTTTGGAGATGGCTCAGTGGAATAAGCGCTTCCCTGGCAAGCTGAAGGGCTTGAGTTCAATCCCCGGTTCTGCAAAACAAACAAACAACCAAACAAAAAAAAGAAACTAAAAAAATAAAAAAAGAAAGTTGAAACATTCTCTATGTATTAGTTCTTACTTTAAGGAATGGGTTCATATGGTAGTCGGGGTCTGGCAAGTACCAAATCAGCAAGGGAGGAGAACAGGCTTGAGACTCTAGAAGAAGTAGATACTATAGTTCACATTTGAAGACAAACAACTGTGAAATCTTCTATCACCTTTTAGAAAGACTTTTCCTTGTGCTCTTCTAATGATTGGATGAGGTTCTCTAGCATTTTGAAGAACAATCTGTCTTGTGCAATGTCTACTGATTTAAGTGTTGATCCCATTCAATGACCTTCATAGAAACACCTAAAATATTATTTCCTTAATATCAACATATGAGTGGGCATAGGTAACACATAAAATTTACCATCATAGAATCCATTCTTTGGCTTTTTCCTCTGTTGCAATTTGAGAACTTTGAATCTGTAGTCTAAGTGTACCAAAACACAACAGAAGTAATGTCAGGACACAATAAATTACAAAAAAAAAAGATATATTTTCATAAAACATTTTATGCAGGTGCTGAGTTCTGCAATTTAGGTATATTTCTTTTTTCTTTGGATACAGTAGGATGGTAAATGTTTTAATTTTTAGTGTTGTCTTTCTGGTCACTTTATTAACCATGCATAGGACAAGAGTGAATCCTGAGCATGAATAAACTTTGACAACTCAAAAATAGAAAGAGAAATATATTTCCCAGCTTTTTGACCATTGTAGAGTACTGGAAGTACCGATTTATCTTTGATAAAAGCATTGCATCTAGCTTTGATGTCAGGAGTGAAAACACCCATTCAGGCAGCATCACCGCAAATTTCTGATTCTCATCAAGTTCAAGTGTGTTGCGTAGGCAAGCATATTGTCATCTGAACACATCTTTGCATGAAGAATGGAGGCAGCCCCAGAGTCAGAGGAGCCAGAAGAACATAAGACAGTGACAAGCTTCCTCCTTATGATCTGCCCTATTAAGCCATGTGTAGTCCTTCTCCCCAGTTAGGTTTTGTCTAATTACTGTCATTATAGAATGAGAGAAAAGCAGGTTCCACCATCCTTTTGGATAAGCTCTTCCCTTTCTGAATGAAGAAAAGCTACACAAATTTAGAAGCCTAGCTAAGGTGATGAGAGACAGAAAGAAAATGTAATGTTTAATATGTTTCATGTCATTAACCTCCAAAATTAAACACAAAGCCAAGGGCATAAGTAGTTTTCTCCCCAGTGCAGATGTGCGGTGTCCCAAAACAGTTGCAGTGCACCACAACTTTGCCATGAAGGTTTACACTCAAATTTGTTCACTTAGAAGGTTGAAACATACTCAGTGTGTTAGTTCTTCTTACCTATGTTTCACTTAGTTTAAAGGACAATAGCAGTTTTCACAGTTAATTTTCTTTGGAAATACTTGAGTTTGTAAATATTTGTTGTGTCTCTAAGATAAGTCTCAAATGACTTTATCTTTTCTGTGGTGTTCCAACTCACTATTTTCTAAGCTTCTTAGTTTATCCAACTAAACTATTAATCTCAAACATTAGTAAATTTAAATATATCTCTCCTGATGAGGAAAACTTAATTCTCAGTTACTTAAAGATTTTTTTTTTTTTTTTTTTTGGGGGAACCAGGGATTGAACTCAGACCCCTGAGTTTGTCAGGCAAGTGCTTACTCTACAGAGCCAGCTCCCCAGCAAGAATCTTTATAGAATGCATCAGAATAATTTATGATGCTGTATTTTTACTCTATCTTTGTAGATGATTTTTGTGCTTACAGTTTTCTGTTTTTCTTATTATTGCTTTTTTCTTCATTTCACTTATTTCCAGATTTTCCCTTCATTTTATTGTGAGATACAATTAAACTTTGCAATGACTCATTTCCATTTTTCTCATTTTTATTTTACACATCAGAAAGAAAACCATTAATTTTACATAAGAAACTTTTTTATTTTATTGGGAAAGGACCACATAAATTGGCAGGACCATGTACTCTTTTCTTGTGGAAAAAATAAATATGGAAAAAATAATACAACTTAAAACTTTCAGTGCGTTTTATGCAGAAAGGAATAGTTACCCTTCCAATAGTTACCATTCCAAGAGACTCTATCTACAGGTGAGCATCTCAAAGAATTTGTATGTGTTTTAGGATTAATAACTATCCATGGCTTAGTATTATAAAAGCAAAGAACAGGAAGATGGAAAATGAAAAGAATTATCTCAGAGGAATGTGAAAAATTTAACAAAGTGTGGAAAGGATCTTCAAATAAATGATTTTGAAGAATACATATTCAAACATGCATCATTTAGAAATTAAAATGTAAGTCAAGAGCAGCCAGTCATCAATTTTCCCTTGCGCTTTCCCAGGCACGATTGCAGATCGCTGGTGTTCAGCCCAAAGAACTGGCATGGCGCTTCCTGTCTCCTCTCTGCCCTATGATGGGAAGGTAGCGACTCGCCTTTACTTCACAGGTGCAGTCATTTAACAAACATTGACGGCTGCCGACCTCATTCAGCAGACGTGGAAGCTGTGCCTGTGGTCGAGGAAATGAGGGGCATCTCAGCTGCGGAATAGAGAAGAACAAAGGCGGGCACCATGTTGCTTACACTTTGCATATTATTAAGTTTAAGGACAAAATAGAAATCCATTATAATGCATAATAGTCAGAATATTGCTTTGAATTATTGTAAAAATGAATGATAAAATACATTAGTTAAAATAGCAATCAAAGGAAGCAAAATGTACTTAATGTAATATATTACATAAAATTTATTAGGGATATTTTACCTAATAAAACATATTTCACAATGTCAAGGAGATTATTTTCATCAAGTAGAACTTAATCAAACTGAGATTAGCTTATGATATTGTAGTTATGTTGCTAAAGATCTGATATTAAAATATATATGTATGCATAGAGTGTGAAAAGATGTGTAGTGCATATACAGCTCACAATTGTTATCTAAAATTTTTAAAGACTTTTTTAAACTTTTAATTCAATAAAAACCTTTTACATCGATGCAGAAAGTTTCTTTCATAACATATAATTCAAAATAATTTAATGCAGCCATTCGATGAGTTTTTATATTCTAAAATTAATTTATGGAGAAAGTTTGAGTTCTATATTTCTAACATTGCATAATAGTCTGCACTGCATATGCTTTTCAACATACTCTCTTATATTACAAAGTAGCTGATTTGAAACTCACCTCAAATGGAAGCAGGCCAAGGATGCAATATAGCAGAGAATTCAATTCTAAACATAGTTCACCGAGACTTCTATATTGAAAAGCCACTGTTGTCCTTTAGCAAACCACTGAAGTGAATTTAGTGGCTGGAAAAGCTGCCAGACAAACCAAAACACAAACCAATCTCTTTTATACCACAGAATTGCAACATCAAAGTAAACATAATTACCACTCCTCATATCCTGTTCTGCTGGCCATTTCAACTCAGCCCTGACAGACATTTAAGTTTTTCAAGTGAGAAATTCAGGCTGAATTTAAGTTTGAGAAAACTTAAATTTTCTAATATTGTTATCTAGAATTTAAATGTCTTTTTCCACATCACAGTATCCTTACAGTAATTTAAAAATCTTATTTTTTTAAATTACCAACATAGATGAGCAAATAAACACATTTAACACAAGTAAACACAAATATTATTTCAGATTAATAATACAATTAAATAGCAGAATTTTCCTTACTGGGAAACCCTAAATGAATGAAAATTAAAAAAGCAATTAACGAAAGACTAACTTTATCACTTGTGTTCACATACATATGCAGATGGAATACAGGTAAGGAAAAATATTATTCACAAAATATTAGAAAAAGAGAGCAAGGTTTCTTGGAATGCTTTTGAATTTGGTTTTGTGCTAGGGATCAAACACAGGACTTCATACATGTTAGGCATGTGCCATATGGGTGGGTTACATTCCCAATCAGGAAGGAGTCACTTTTGTGTTATTAAACTTAAACCACTACATTTAAGTGGAAGAAAAATATGACAGGTTACTAGACTACAAGGAAGCATTTAGATCATGTTGTAAATTTTTCAAATCAATATTTTAAAAAATAATAACAAAATAGGTTTCAAAATCAACTCGTTTATACTGGTGAATGTGTCTCTTCTACTTTTTCTGTGAATATTCACACAATTTGCAACACATAAAATTAATAGTCTATATAAGATGAGCAAAAGCTACTATTAAAGCACTTACTAAGGACTTTCCTTGTATAAACTCACAAATGATATAGTATATAAGAAAAATCATGCATTAAGTGAACAAAATTAATCATCTTGATTGATGGGTGAATGTGTGCTGTATAGTATATAAATTAGCTTTTAGAAAATAAACACATGTACTTGATAAAAGTATAATTATTGAAATTGGTAAATGTTGTGTGCCACAAAGATATTATTTATTATATAAACAATATTTTTAAAAGTTAGTCTCTTTCTATTGTTTTTCTATAATTTTAAAATAATTTTATACAGTTTTAGTATAAAAAATTAATTATATATCAAAATATTGTCAAAATACACACACATATATATTATTAAACTAAATGTTGGTTTGTGTGTTTATATTTGCATTTCTGAAGTCAACAAATATGAAGAGTAGCTCTTAAAATCAGTAGGGAATTTGTATGCTGTGCTTATGAGCTATAAATTAAGAAACCAGAAATAATCGACTTAGCAAGAAAAGTTTTTAAAAATAAACAGATTATTTAAAAATATAGGGCAACTTACAATAAAATTGGAAAATACTCACATTTGCTTAGTCTTGTTTTCCTAGTATGTGTTAAGAAATAGAAGTGCTACAACTCATACAGAAATAGCAGTTGTGCAAAAGGAAAATGTAGTTCTTTTCAATTAGTTTCACTTTATATCAGAAGCTGGCATTTCATACTTTTGTGTTCTCCTTAGCTGATTTTGTAGCTTCCTTGTTAGTGTCTCAAATTCCTATGTAAGTCTGAGAGAGTCACCGTGATTTTGTTGGTAATTACTTATAAACAATGTGCATAAAAGTACTTATAATTTTAATTTTCTATTAAATTGAGAGTAACGAAGCTCCAAAAGTGGTAAATTAAGTGAGCATTCAATTAAATTTTTGAAGACTTAGTTTAAGGTGTGATCATACCCAAGAAAATTATAGTTTTCACTGTGTGAACAGATGCTGAAATAGTTGCATTATGTTGTGTAACTATTTTAAAAAAAAACTAAAAAACTGTCTTCAGTCTGTAGTGATTAATTAACTTTTTATTTAAATACATTTTAGAAATTTTCTCACATGTGATAAAATTAACACACTCATATTACATCATAGCCATTTAGAATACAGTTCTGCCTTCTAAGCGTATCTTTGTCCATTCTCTGGTAAAACATCTTTTTACATGGCTGTAATGCAAAATATACAACAAGAAGCATCTTGCTATCTTTTGGTTTTATTATTGAAATGTTCAGGATACCATTACCTATGCTTTCCATTTCTTTTCGATACAATTACCTTAATTCTATGTCGCTTTGAGTTGAATTTCTCCAATATTTTGATGGAAAAAAAAAAACACAAGATATTCCTGATGTCTGGGCACAGAGGTAGCCAAGATGTGCCTTTTGGTATAATAATCTTTTTTACTTGATGACAATTGAGAAGAAAATGACAGGAAAAAAGTTCTTTGTGCTCCACTTATTTCACTAAAATAAAGATACAAATTTACAAACTTATCCTCTCACCCTTCTCTGTCTGGGAGGACAAGCACTAATCACTAGAGACATCTCTAGAACCTTAATCAACAGAGATAGCACCAGAAGAATCCACCTAAGCAACTCGCTTGAGTTTCTCTTGCTTTGTCTACAAACCTGCCTTTCCACAATCTACTATGGGTAGGAAATTCAAGTGCTTTTCCTTTGTTGGGGGGGGTGCTGGCTCATCCCACCCTGGGGGCGAAGCTGGCAGGACATGTGGTGCCAGGGATCAGACTGAGGTCCCCGTGCACTCTCCTAAGCTTGCCTAAGTAGGCACATTAGGCCGTTGAGCTATCTCACCAGTCCTCAAGTACTTTTAAAAATCATTTTTCTAGAATTCATCATTCCTTTGCTACATAATTATACAATTCCTAATTCTATCTACAGTCTTGAATTATTCATCTTGGGATAAAATTTGGATACCTTCTCTGCTGTTCTCTCTTGTTAAACACTTTTTTCAGTCCAATATATAGGACTTTAGGTCAAGATCCTGAGAACAAAGGTAGGAAAAAGAAACTTCCTCCTCCATTTGGGAAAAATAGGTATTGTTGCTTTTCTAGTAGCACCTCCAAGTAGCCATCTTCTGCTTATTGATCAGTTGTTCCAAAATTTGTGAAACAAAGTTCATTATCAAAAGGTATTAAACTTCTGTGTCATTACTAAACTGTCAGATCATCCCTGAGGGTATCTGGAAATAATGCTTGTTCTTATAATAGTGATATAATAACAGAGATTGCGATGATATGCATCATTGCTGTAAGCTTTGTAAAATGCCAAGGGACATTATCGGATTTACTGATAATAATGATTAGCAATTAAAATGTTTTACCTAAGTATACAATTAAGAAAAGCTTTAGATCGATTAAATGAGATTGACTACCTTAAGGGTCACAGATTGAGAAATCATTTGTTCAGCACTTTGAAGCAAGTAATTTGTAACTAGATTCTATTTTATGACAATGCTCTTCCAAAATAGTTGGCAACAAAAGAAAACACTTACTTTTATTCACAAATACCAGTGTTTTTGACCATTCAGAGATCATTGGTTGTCTTACTTCATTTTGCAAAAGATAAAAAGTGTTGCTAAGAAAAGGGTCTGACTTTCACACAAAGATTACATTCTGCCACATCATTTAAAGCTTCCAAAAATCCTACAGAAGAAACATTATTCTCTGAGGTTCTTTGAAGTGAGGCAACTAATTGAAGGTTATCAGAAAACAACAAGAATTCTGATCCAAATTACTTGACATCCTGAACTATGAGTCTTTCCCTTAGTGCCTTATTCTCTAAAGCAAACTTTACTTTTCACCTTGAATTCTGCAATACTTACTTGTTTTTATTCTTAATCCCAAGAACTGAAAGTATAAATCAACAGGCTACTATTAATGCAATTACAAAATTGTAAAATGGACAATGTTAGCACAATTATACAAGAAAACTGCATATTTGCATATGATAGTTTGTGCATATATTACCATGTCACATACATCCTGACATTCTCAGAAATTTATTTAAACATTTTATTGGTTTTCAAACACCCAGAATTTAGCAGGCTTTTTATAAGGATTTCTTTTCTTTGACTGGTTCAGGATGCCTTATGTGTAGGTCTGGTAATGCCTGAGTACCTGGGGACCAAACCATCGAACCCTGAGCCTGACTGCTTCGCTTAAGCAGATACTTTAACAATTGAGCTAAGGGTCAGGCCCCATAGCTGGCTTTCAAGTCAATAGCTTATTCTCTTAAAAGAAGTATGGGTCTGTTTTCTTGACAACAATGAATCTTGATAGGTGAACTATCATGCTAATGTAGGTGTGTGGTGTACACACAGTTGTACATCACTATTTTAAAGAGAATGTCTTAAAAATTCAAACATATAATGACTTAAATTACTGTTTACTTTTTATATTTTTAATACTTGTTGATCTTAGCTTGGTTCAGATGCAGACAGTGTAACTGATTAATAGGGTGTCCCTTCTTCAAAAAAAATAAAACAAGTTTGTCAAAGATATGGAAGCACAAATTGAAAAATTCTCTGATCAAAATTAAATCTGTTGTGTGAGTTCCAATTTGTAACCAGGTCAGTAAATAACAACTGACACTAACTTTAGATGGAGCATAACTTAACAAACAAAAACCAGATGTCATGATACATTAAAGATAGCTATTTGCAGAACTGAATTTTCTTAGAAAATAATTTAGCTAAGATTTTTGAAGCTATTAATTCATTAAAAGCTACCATTTATTAGCCCAAGGAAGACATTTGTCATTCCTTGAAATAAGAAACAGAGGAGATTCAACCTACTAGATTCTTTAAGTTTTCCATTTATATCTTTCAAATATAGCGAGACAAATAAAAGTAGACCACGTCAAACACATCTTTAAAAGGCTTTTAAGAGATACTTGCTACCTACTTAGAAAAAACAATTATTTTAAACCTTGAATTAGACAAAGATATATAAAATAAACATCTTTTTCTATGAAGACCCAAGATCAATTAAAAATACAAGCAAATAAACAAAAACCCAAGTTCATATGTACATCACAGTGAATCAGTTTTCTTTCTTTCTCTCTTTCTTTCTTTCTTTCTTTCTTTCTTTCTTTCTTTCTTTCTTTCTTTCTTTCTTTCTTTCTTTCTTTCTCTTTTTTTTTCTGGTACTGGGGATTGAACTCAGGACCCTGTGCTTGCCAAGCAAGCACTTACTCTACTGAGCTATCTCCTCAGCCCTCCTCAGTTTTGGATAAAGGAAGAATTTAGAAATAAACTAAACCTTTATTTTAATTGAATTTGTATGCATCAAAACAAAATGTTTTCTATAGTCACAATTTTAATGACAAATCTATGCAATTTATTATGAATTATTTCCTTTTATTGAGGACTGACATGCAAATATGGACATTTTTGTAGGTATTAATGACTGAAACATTATTTAATATATGAACATTTAATCTATGCCTGCTAAATTTCTGGCTATTTTTCTTACAAAATATAATGAATATAGTATTAATAACACATAAAATATTCTTTATGTCACATTTACTTTAAATTACAA
>NW_004524644.1:10980137-10980973 GCF_000260255.1 Octodon degus
TTGCACCAGTCTACATTCCCACCAGCAATGGAGAAGCCACAGCCTCTCCAACATTTGTTGTTGTATGATTTCTTTATGATAGTCATTCTTTCTTGGGTGAGATGATATCTCAATGTTGTAATTTGCATTTCGTGGATGGTTACTGATGTGGAACATTTTTTCATATATTAATTTGCTTCTTTAATTTCATCCTCTGAGAAGTGTGTGTTCATTTCTGATGCCCATTTCTGGACTGGGTCTCTAAATTTTTGGGGCCTAAGATTTTTAGTTCTTTATAGATTCTAGAGAGCAGACCTTTGTCTGAGTACTTATTTGTCATGATTTTTTTCCAAATTTTTGGATTGTCTTTTCACTTTGTTGGTAATTTCTTTTGATATGCAAAAACTTCCAGAGCAGGTTACAGTTGTTAATTCTTTCAAATGTTTCCCCTGTGATTTGATTTTTGTTCATGAACTATTTGCCTACCCCTATGTCTTCAAGAGTTCCTCCTACTTTCTCTTCCAGGAGATATAGTGTGTCTGCTCTAATGTTTATATCTCTAATCCATCTTCACTTTAGTTTAGTGCATGGTGATAGACCTGGGTCAAATTTTAGTTTTCAGCATGTAGAGAGTCAATTTTTCGAGCACCATTTGTTAAAGAGGCTATCTTTCTTCCAGTGAGTATGTTTCACCCCTTTGTCAAAAATAAGGTGACTGGGGTTGTTCGTATGGGAATCAGCGTCTTATAATCTATTCCATTGATCCTCATGCCTATTTTGTTTCCAGTATCATGCTGATTTTATCACAGTAGCTTGTAGTATAATTTCAAGTCAGGAATTGTAATGCATCCTGCCTT
>NW_004524644.1:10981073-10982568 GCF_000260255.1 Octodon degus
CTCTTCTCTTCTCTTCTTCCCTCCCCTCCCCTCCCCTCCTCTCCCCTTCCCCTCTTTTCCCCTCCCTTCCCCTCCTTTTTTCTCCTCTTTTCCTTTTTTTCACGTGTTTGTGTGGTACTAGGGAAAGGACCCAGAGCCTTTACCACCAAGCTATATTCTTCAGTGTGCCTATCTGTCTGTCTGTCTGTCTATCTATCTATCTATCTATCTATCTATCTATCTATCTATGTCTATATCTATCTATCTATCTACCTATTTATTTTTGAGATAGGGTTTCTTTTAGTCACTAATGCAGCCAGGCTAGACTCAAACTTGCGATCCTCCTGCTTCCAAGAATGATGACATTATATGCCTACTGCATACCTCACTGAGAGTTACTTTTAATGTGTGGTCAAGTACAACACATTTTAGGATGTGATCATTGAAATTAAATTATAGGGCTGAAGTGAATCATTTCTCAAAATAAGGGAAAAATCAAGAGGATTCACTCATTTGTAGAAAAAAGAACAAGTACAAAGTTTCACGGAGGAGAAGCAGCTTATAGTACTGGAGGAAAACAAGGCAGGGAAGTGATGCTAATTTGTAAGATTTAAAGGCTAGTGGTGCTAAGAGCAGAAGGGAGGCCATGAAGAGCTTGATGATCTGGGTAAGGAGGGTCTTCCTTCTGCTTATTCTTTCAGTTGCAAATTAGCTTTGAGACACAGTATAAGTGCAGAATTCCTTCACTGTTGGGAAGAGCCAATGTTGTCTAAAAACTACCTAACTAGCTAACTAACTAAATCCTTTCCGGTATGTCAAGATGACGTTTCTAAGTATTTGTGGCCAACAACATACAATCTACAAAGAAAATAATCTCAAATTTTAATGCACAACTCTTAAAAACAATACCATGCAATAAAATCAACTTCTTAATGCAGTATAATGATTAAGCACCTGTACAAAGCCTATGTAACTTATCAACTTTTTCAAATAAATTTCAAATAGTAGAATATCAAGTCCTCACTTACAAACAACGAGATATTTTAAATAACATTTTATAAGGAAAAAGATGAAAAATGGATGTTTTATTAGTATACTAGTTTTCTTATATAGTTTAACATACAGCAGGAAAATGTATGTTACTACAGAACAAAATAAACTACAAAATAGATAAAGAAATGAAGCAACAGATATATTGATAGCATTTTCATAATTCAAATATTCTCAAACCATATGGTATTTCATTCTATAGCCTCAATATCAGTTACAAGTGAATGCAGTTGAACATAAACCAAAATCTCAAATGCAGTTGCTTAAGTATACCAAGTTTTTTCTCTTCTGAAATCCTTCCAAAGAAATGCAGTCTAAGAGTTAAACAGATCTACAATACTCTTATCATCACAGTAAAATAAAAATATTGCCTAGAAGAGGATCATATGGAATATAGTTTAGAAAGAGAAGCCTGTCTTACACTGTTTCTTAATGCAGCCTTCCAAACTGAACTTTACACACACTC
>NW_004524644.1:10982668-10984046 GCF_000260255.1 Octodon degus
TTGGTATCAGTATAATACTTGCCACCAGGAATAATTTTGGGAGGATTGCTTCCTTTTCAATTTCCTGGAAGAGTTCGAGGAGTATAGGAACTAAATCTTCTGTAAATTTCTTGGAGAATTCAGCTGTAAATCCATCTGGACCTGGACTTTTCTTTGTCCATAGGTTTTTTATTGCAACTCATATTTCATTGGCTGTTATTGGGTTATTGTGATTGGTTTTATCTTGTCTATTCAATTGTGGTAACTTGCACCTATCTAGAAATCTGTCCATTTCTTCTGTGTCTTCTACTCTGTAAGAATAAAGATTTTTGAAGTAGCTATTGATAATCTTCTGAATTTCCACTGAGTCTGTGTTAATTACACTCTTTTCATTCCTTATTGCTTGTATTTTAATTGTTTCATTCCTCCTTTTGATGAGATTATCAAGGGCCTATCAATTTTATTTAATCTTTCAAAGAACCACCTTTGTGCTTTTTTAATTCTTTGAATTGTTTTCTTCATCTCAATTGAATTAATTTCTGCTCTAATCTTCTTGATTTCTTCCCGTCTTTGAGTTCTGGGTTTGGTTTGCTCTTCTTTTTCTAGTTACTGAAGGTGCAGCATTAGGGTATTAATTTGTTCCCATTCTGTTTTCCTAATGTATGAGTTCATAGCTATGAACTTCCCTCTGAGAACTGCTTTTATCGTATTCCATAAGTTCCAAAAAGTTGTGCTTGAATTTTCATTGAATTGTAGGTATTGTTGAATTTCTTGTTTAATTTCTTCTGTGACCCCTTGGTTGCTAAGTAGGGTGGCATTTAAATATCCATGTATTTAGGGTGTTTTTTGGGGGTTTTTTGTCATTTATTTCCAATTTCATTGCACTTAATCAGATAACATGCAGGGGATATTTCTGTTTTCTTGAGTATACTTAAGCATGACCTATGGACCAGTGTGTGGTCAATTGTAGAAAATGCTACATGTGCAGCTGAGAAAAATGTGTATTCAGCTGTTATTGGGTGGAACACTCTGTATATATCCACCAAGTCCATTTGTTTCAAGCTCTGGCTCAGTTCTGTTATTTCTTTGTTAATTTTCATCTGGTTGACCTCTCTTTTTGGGATAAGTGGGTGTTACTGTCTCCTGTTAAGATTCTGGTATCAGATATTAGATTTTTCATGTCCATTAAGATTTGCTTTATATAGTTCAGTGCTCCCGCGTTTGGTGCATACATATTTATGAGAGTTGCCTCTTCCACTTGAATTTTTCCCCTAACCAGTATTTAATGGCTTTCTTTATTTCACTTGATCATTGTTGGTTTGAAGTTGAGACTGTCTGAAAATAGGATTGCTATCCCTGCTTTTTTCTGAGGTGCTGGGGCATGTAACATTGTGTTCCA
>NW_004524644.1:10984146-10990646 GCF_000260255.1 Octodon degus
GAGGAAAAAAAGGGAGAGGAGGAGGAGGAGGAGGAGGAGGAGAGAGGAAATTCAGAGACTGTGAAAAATAAGTTCTACAAAAGCCTTTGGCTACCTACTCACAAAATTACACTTCCAGTCATAGTATAGCTTAATTCTTTCATGAAGATTTTGAAAGCAATTAAAAGTTCATTAAAATATATCAAAGTGGATACCAGTTTCATTCTTAAATGTTTTGTTAAATAAATTTTATAGATATACCTTATATGATTTTAAAATTTCAGCTAAAAGACATTGCAAGTGCATATTGAGATCTATGTGCTTCTTTCTCCTGCAACATGACATTTTTACTGTGTAAAAAATACATGTGATAAAACATGCATTACCTAAAAGCTAACCTATCATAATACCACACTATCCAAATACAGGTTGCTTTTATCTTGATTGCAATTAGGAAGAATAGAATTGACTGACTGTTGAAAGCTGGTATATATTGCACTAAGTAGCAGACAGAACTAGCGAAGCATAATTTATATTAATGATTTATAGAAGTGAAAATATAGGTAGCATTACTTCTGACTGTAGCCACTTTGCTGTAATTTGTAGAACTTTATTTAGTATACCAAATGCACCTTCAAATGGCATAAATGTAAAATGCTGAATCATAACATGCAATTCCAGAGCTGCTGAAAGAGGTTCATAAGAGGATGGAAACCAAAATGGCTGAGTAATTTCAGGCAGAATAATGTACTTCATTTTTTATCTACTTGTAACATATGGTTTTTAGAACATAAAAACTTTTTGCCAAGAATTTTTTCTTTTCTTGGTGTTTCACTTAACATAAACATATAAATACTTCATCCCTTATTTTTTTTGCTCTTTCAATTGATTTACCTGTAAGACTATTTTGAACACCTTTGTTGTTTCTATTTCAATAATATTCCACCAGTCCCACTTTTTCTTTGTCTGCTGATACATTTTCACTGCTTTGTAATTTTCCAGAGTTTCAGGTCAGTGCTCTGTGGATGTGGCTTTTGCATTTATACAGTTGACCCTCCCTTTTCATCTTCCGCTTCTTTCACCCACCATAAAAAGAGTTAAGAGGTGGTCCTCTTACTTTAAATACAGAAATATTACTGCCTTTCAGGATCTGCAGCTCCTACCTTCCAGGATATTTTTTAGTTTACTTGTGGCAGAGTTCTTAACATTTTTCTTTCTTTTTTATTCTTCCTTTATGACAACAGGTAAAGAGAATTTCCATACATTCTCTGTCTGCAGAGTTCTTAACTGATTATAAAAATTGGTCCTTGAAAAAAATGGTCCTTTTAATTGTACTAGAGAAATCGGTTGCCTTTGCTACATGTAAGAGTGTATTGGTGGATAATTTGGATTTAAGTGTATGGACACATGAACTTTTGTAAAATTTTATAATTTTTTTCTTTCTTTAATCTAGTAGGGGGTCTTCCCTCTATGATTCGTTAACATTCTGTATTGTTTTTCTTACTTCATTTTTTATTTCAATTTATTTTATTTTGAACAATAAAAACAAATAGCAGAAACAAAGACAGAAACAGGGTAACATACCACAATACATATGTTTCAGATTTTCAAAACAGGAATAGTTAATTAACAATGTTGTTATAGTATCTATTTTTATCATCAAATCTGTTGCTCAGATTAACAGATATAGTTATCAAGATATCCAATCTTGCTAACTATATTTGAGTATTACAGCTTGCTTTCAAGAAATCTTAATTTTTTTCTTGTCTTTTAAAAAATATTTTAAAGAGAGTATAATAATAAGTGATAAGACATTCGACATGGTACTCTTGTAAAAATAAAAATAGAAATATTCAAGCATGGTTTTTGTATTACACATTGCTGTTCTGGATGTAGTTGTTTAGGTCACAGATATCAGCATACAGAGTTAGTCAAGATGAAAATTCTATACATTAACTACTATTTTGAAAAAAACTTATGAAAATTATGAGTATACTCACTTAGCTATCCTGTATACTTACTATACTGTATACTTAGCTATCCTGTATCCTATATACTAATATATATATTTCCCCCTGCCTTCTTTCTTGTCTTTTCTCTCATCTTTGCTGTTGATCTTTAAGTTCAGTTTCTTGCTGCTTTACTATACCTATTATACCTTTCAGGTTTTATTTCCTGTTTCAAGTTCTTATACTAGGGAGACAATATGGTATTTACACATGTCAGTCTGACTTATTTCACTAATGACTATGGCCTCTAGTTTCATCCACTATAAAAACTTAAAGTTTGTATGTCTTCATACCGTTGTATGAAAATACCATATTTTTTTCATCCAATTCTCAGGTGATGGGTATTTCCATAGTTTCCAAGATTTGGCAATGACAAATTGTGCTGTTATAAATATGGGTGCACAAAAATAACTATAGTATGATGTTTTCAGTTCTTTTGGGAAAATACTCTGAAGGGGAATAGCTGGATTGAATACGATTTCCAGTCCTAGTTTTTTGAGCAGTCTCCACACTGTTTCAGTTTTTACCACAGCCTCTCCAGCATTTGTTATTAGTTGCTTTCTTGATAATAGTCATTTTTCCTTTCTGAGCTGAGGTGGTATTTCAACATTGCTTTAATTTATATTTCTCAAATGGCCAATTCTGTGGAACTTTTTTGTATGTCTTTATTTGCCATTTGTATTTTTCCTCTGAGAAGTACATATTCATCTCCAGTGCCCATTTTTGGATTGGGTCTTTAAATTTTGAAGTGCTAATTTTTTTTTAGTTCTTATATATTCTAGATAGAAGACCAATATTGGAGTGACTATTGGTTAATATTTTTCCCCAATTTGTGGTTTGCTTTTTCACTCTGTTGGTGATTTCATTTGACATGTAGAAATTTCTTTAAAAGATGAGACCCCAATAGCTGATTCTTTGAAGTATTTCCCATGCAGTTTGGGTTTTGTTCATGAACTATCTGCCTACCCCTATATCTTTAAGTTTTCCATCTATGTTCTCTTCCAGGAGATTTAGTATTTCTGTTTTAATGTTTAGATCTTTACACCATTGAGACTTTGTTTTAGTGCCTGGCAATAGAGCTGTATATATCTTTAGTCTTTGGCATGTAGAGAGCCAGTTTTGCCAGAATCTTTTGCTAAAGAGGCTATCTTTCTTTCAGTGAACACGTTTGGGCTGTTTATCAAAGTTAAAATGGCTGAGTGCATTTGTAGTTGTACTTGCATCTTCTCATCTGCTCTACTGACCCTCTGGTCTATTTTTGCCAGTACCATGCTGATTTTATCACAGTACCTTTGTAGTATGCTGTTCTAGGTCTTTTGTGATTCCAAATAAAACTTAAAAATGTTTTCTCTATCTATGTGAGTGTATTTGATCATACTTTGATAGGGGCTTCAATAAATCTGTAGAACAATTTTGGGAATATCGCCATTTTGCAATGTTGGTTCCTCCTATTCAGGAGTAAGGAGTGCCTTTCCATTTTCTGAAATCCTCTTCAAACTCTTTCTTTAAGAGTGTTGTATTTTTGCTGTACAGATCTTTTATTTTCTTTCATAAATTAATTCTTAAGTATTTCATTTTTTGTGTGCTATTGTGAAGTCTATTGTTTGTCTAATTTCTGCTGAGTGAGTTTGTTATCTGTGTAGAAGAATTGAATTGATTTTTGGGTACTGACTTTGTATCTTGCTATGCTACTGAATTTGTTTATTAATTCTAGGAGCTTTCTGGTATAGTTTTTTGGGTCTTCTGAGTATTGTGTCATCTGTAAATAATGATAGTTTAACTTCTACTTTACCTATTCTTATTCCTTTTATTTCTCTTGTATAATGTAAATAGGGGTGGTGATAGAACACATCATTGTCTTGTAACAGACTTCAGAGTAAAAGCTTTTGCTTTTTCCCCATTTAAAATTATGTTGGCTGTTGTTTTCTATAGATAGCTTTTATCAGGCTAAGATACAAAAGAACTATATCAATTATCATGAACAAATTTTGGGCTTTATTGAAAGATTTTCTGCATCTATTGAGATGATCATGTGGTTCTTGTTCTTGGTTCTATTAATGTGGTGTATAACATTTACAAATTTCTATATGTTGAACTGTCACTGCATTTCTGAAATGATTCCCACTTGGTCATGATAAAGAATCTTCTCGATGATTTGCTTCACTCTGTTTGCTAGTATTTTATGGAGGATTTTTGCATCTATGTTCATGAGAAAATTAGCTTGTAATTCTCTTTTTTGGTTGAATCTCTCTCCAACTTTGGTATCAGTATAATACTTTCCTCCAGAAATGATTTTGGGAGTTTTTCTTCCTTTCCAATTTCACTGAAGGGTTTTAGGAGTATTGCGATTAAATCTTCTTTAAATTTCTTATAGAATTCAACTACTAATCCATCAGAACCTATGCTTTTGCCACTAACTTTTTTATAATTTTGAATTTCATTAGCTGCTATTGGGTTATTGAGAGTTTTCATATCTTCTTGATTCACTTTTGGTAATTTGTGCCTATTTACTAATCGGTCCATTTCTTCTGTGTCTTTGATCCTGTTACAGTAAAGTTTTTCAAAATAGCTGTTGATGGTTTTCTGAAATTCCACAGGATCCATAGTATTTTTCCCCTTTTCACTCCTTATTGCTTGATTTTGAGTTTTTTTTTTTCTTTTCTCTTTTTAAGGAGGTTTGCTGAGGGATTATCAGGTTTTTTTAATCTTTTCAAAGATTATCTGAGGGATTATCAGTTTTTTTAATTTTTTCAAAAATTTCAAAAAAGCAGCTTTTTGATTTATTAATTCATTGCATTTATTTTTTCAATTGCATTAATTTATGTCCTATCATTACAATTCCCTCCATTTTGAGTTTTGGGCTTGGCTTGATCTTTTTCTAGAACTTTGAGGTGTAGCATTAGTGTATTTATTTGTTCTCATTCTATTTTACTAATGTGAGAGCTCACAGCTACAAATTTCACTCTGAGAACTGCTTTCATTGCATTCAACAAATTCTGGTAAATTGCTCTTAATTTTTTTTTTTTTGGATTGTAGATGTTTAATTTCTTTAATTTCATCTATAATCCATTGTTTGCTTAAGAGCCTATAATTTAATTTCCATATGTTTCTGGCATTTTTATGTTTTCTTTTGTTGTTAAATTCCAGTTTCTTTGTGCTGTGTTCATATAATATGCATGGGATAATTTCTGTTTTCTTATATTTTCTTAAGCATACCCTATGGACTAGTACGTGGTCTTTTTAATAAAATGTCCAATGTACTGCAGAAAAGAATGTTTATTCAAATGTTGTTGGGTAGAAGACTTTGTATATGACCATTAAACCCATTTGTTCAAAGGTCAGGTTCAGTTCTGCTACCTCTTTGATAATTATTTGTCTGCTGAACATATCTTAGTGACATAAGGGGGTGTTAGTGTCCCCTGTTAATATTGGATGCTGGTTATTAGATTTCTCATGTTCATTAAATTTTGTCTTTTGTAATTCAATGCTCCCATATTTGGTGCATACACACTTATGACTGTTATTTCTTCCTCTTGAATTTTCCCCCAAACCAGTATGCTGTGGTCTTCTTTATCTCACGTGATCATTCTTGGCTTGAAGTTCAGATTGTCTATGAACAGGATAGCTACCCCTGATTTTTTCTGAGGACATGGAACATGTAGCACCATTTTCCATCCTTTGACTTTCACCATATGAATTTCTTTATGAGTCAAATGTGTTCCTTGTGTATAGCATATTTTTGGCTTTTGTTTCTTCATCCATTCTGTTAATCTAGTCCTTTTAATTGGAAAATTGAGTCTATTTACATTGGTGATTATAATTAATATGTATTGACTTATGTTTGTCATGTTATTTTCCTGTTGTTCCCTACTTTTTTCCTGTGTTTAATTGTTTGCCTTTTTTTGGTTGGTTCTTGGAGTTGTGGTCATTTTGATTCCTTTCTAGAATATCTTTTAGTACTCTATGCCATTTTGCTTTGGTTGTCATGAATTTCTTTAGTTGTCCTTTGTCACAGAAGTATTTCACTTCTCCATTAAACTTGAAAGCAAGTTTTGCAAGGTATGTCAGTGTGGGCTGGAAATTGTTTTCTTGTATTACTTGAAATACTTCACTCCATGTTCTTTTTGACTTGAGTTGTGAGGAAAAATCTGTTGTTATTCTGTTGGATTTTCCTTTAATTGTGATCTGTTTCTTTTCTCTAGTAGGTTTTAGAATGTTGTTCTTGTGCTGAATGTCTGTGATCTTGATTATTATACATCTGGGAGTAGCTTTATCTGGGTTGATCTTATTTCAAGTTCTAAACACCTCGGTTACCTAAATGTCAGATTGTTCTACGTATTGCGGGAGTTTTCTGCTATTACTTTTGCCCATATTCTATGTATATCACTTGTGTTGGATCGTTCTTTCTCAGGGATGCCTATTAGTTTTATGTTGTTCATCTTTGCATTGTCTTGAAGCTGTTGAATTACTACTACCCTGATCCTACTTGTTTTTAAAAGATCTTTTCTTACC
>NW_004524644.1:10998455-11002887 GCF_000260255.1 Octodon degus
CCTCAGCACCTACTGAAGTTCAGGCACCGATCTACAAAGTTTGGATCTATCCAACTGTGCCTGGCTTGGGTCTGGCTGCTCTGCTCAGCTCCTTCTTGCCATTGCCCTTGGGAGTGAACTTCTTGTGCCCCTCTGCCAAGATGTTCTGCTCTTGGACTAGCTGGATGGTTCTGTCCCCTACTCTCTCTGCAGGTATTGCAGTTGCAAGGTTTCACCTCAGGCCTGTATGCCAGGCCTGAGCTGAGTCTGGAGGGGACAAGGTGGAGTAAGAGGGAGAGGCACTCTCTCACACACTCACTGGACCTGGGCTAGGCTGGATCTGGGGGTCTCCAGAATCCCACAGAAAATCTCTCTGGGCAGTTAGGGTGGGTGGAGTGTTGGAGGGGCCCCAAGGGGTTGGAAGAGGGTCTCACCAACACTGTCCCTGGGCTGGAACTGGCAGGTCCCACAGGCGCTGGGTAGTCAGAAGCTCTCCCGCACACTCACCAGGCCTGGGCTAGGACTGGATCTTTTATTTTGATTTCTATGATACCTTTTTGTGAAAGTTTGCCAGTAGGTAGCTGTACATTTGAAATCAGACTCTTTGTACACAGTCTGCTCTTTAGGTAGCTCTCATGTGTCAGAGATTCTTACTTTGTATGTGTACCAGGATTTTGCCTTCTGTATTTTTTGAGAGTGAGATATTGGTTTCCATTTGATACTTTCCTCAGTCTTTTGGTATAGAGCATTGGTACAGTTATTACTCAAGTGCCTCCCTATATTGTTACCCAAGGGAGAACATGTGGTTAAATCAGATATGGTTTCCAAATTTACAGTAGTACAATTAACAATGTTAATAATGGTAGTAAAATTTAGAAGTTGACAAAATGTGTAACCAATAGGTTTGTACTTTACACTATAGGAACAAATATAGCTGTATAACAAAGCAAATCTTAAATTGGAAATTTATATTTTAATTAGTCCCCCTGAGTTCTGTCTGGGTTACCCCCGTTCATGTACCTGGAGTGTTTCAGGCAGACTAGTTCACCCCAGCTCTCTGTTGCCACTTCTGTGCCACAAAGATGTTCCTGTAAGTCGGGGTTTTGTTGGTCTGTGTCCCTCTGGACCTAGCAGTAAACCTCAGATCACATGTCTAGATCTACCTAACTCAACTGGCTGGGCCTGGCTTCAGTCTGGCTTCTGGGCTGGGCTCCTTTTGGTTGCTCTCTGTCTAAGTGGACCAGCTGGGCTCTACTGTATGCTGGGCTCTGTAGCTCCTTCTTGGTGTGGTCCGCTGTCCAGTGCCACTCGTTGGGCTCCTCTGAACGCTGGGCCCCATGGCCCTTTCTAGGTGCAGTATTCCAAAATGAAGTAGACCTGCTGGGCCCCACTGACCACTGGGCTCTGCAGCTCCTTCTTGGTGTCAACCATCAAAGTGAAGGGACCCGCTGGGCCACATTGAATGCTAGTTTCCTCAGCTCCTTCAGGTTCAGTCTGCCAAAGTGGAGGCTTGCTTCATTTCATTGTCTCTCATTTCCTAACTTGTAGGAGAACAAATGCAAGGGTATAATTAAATGTAATTATATACAACTTTGAGAATAATATCATATCAAATATTCACTATGACTGAAATGAAAATAAAATCATTACCTCCAAGTAAAACCTTGTATGTATATAGATCTTCCCCTAGTGGGATGTGTATAAGATATATAGGCATTCAATCTATACATAGGTAGGAATTAAGTAATTGTAAAATATGTGACCAAACAATTTTAATGATCTCTATATGCCTTTCATTAAGTTTTAAATGTCATAAGTTGCAAATGCGTTTTACTCACTTAATTTAATTTCCCTATATAGTAATACTGTGTACACTGTAGAGTTTTAGTTACTTATGTTTATAGACTGGGGGTGACTGGGAACTACCGCTTGCTAATGGGAATTGTACAAATGTACCTTGTCACATATCGCTAACCTTGGAAAAGATAAAAAATCGAGGTATAAATTTTTCCAAATGTGCCTCACTCTTATACTAATGAAGTCTGTTATAAGTTTCTAGACTATCTATTAGACACTCCAGTTGCTTTGTTGTATATTTATTCTTTTTTATATTTAAAAATGGGGTAAATGTTCATAACTCCCAAATATAGTTTAATGCTATTAAATGAAATTATTTACACTGGAAGTATTCAGAAAGTAATGCTCATTACATTTCATTCTACTTCAAATTCAAAAATCCAGAACTCTTAGAGGAATGTCTGACACATTGTTTAAGCAGTCAGTTTACATTGGTTATCCATTATTAGTAGTATCATTTATTTATAGCATAGGCCCATTACAAGTTAGGCTTTCTGGAACATGTACACATAAGTGATGTATTGAAGAAATGTGTGACACAAAGGAATCTATGGGAATAAAGGGAAAAAAATTATAAGTTCAACAGCCATGTGGGAAGAAATAAGATCTAGATTCAGCCTCATCCCATGTATACCCTGGAATATTAATGGAACTTCAGAGTATACTGATTGGCTTTTACTCCCAAAGGAGGTGAGGATTTAATGACTAAAGCTTTTAACCATTAGCTGTTGACCAACTAGCAAGGAAGACGATTCAATAAAATGTAGAAGTTATAGTCAGTTAATGATATATCAGTGGATTCACTTAAGAGCAGCCCTTAATGCAAAAGAATTAGTTATTGAAGGGAAAAGTCAAACGAATTGGAAGTGGAGCTCACAAAACTGGTAAATGAGTCTTTGGGGAACAGAGTTAGCATCAACAGAGATAGCTGAGGGGACACCATTTTCCTCTCCATCCCATAGGACTCTGATCAATTCACATCCCTTTTTCCTTTTTTCATTTAATTTATTATACTACTAGCAAGCATGACAAGTAAATCATGTTTTTTCAGCAAATTGAAAAGGATAACAGTAAGAAACAAGTGAGTGTCTTAAAAACAGTGAGAAAAATGTAAATGAGATATTTTGTCTGAAAGCTTAGAGGATAATATTTTGTGTATGATATAAATGTATATACTATTCTTCAACTAATATGGAATTTTTCTTGAGTATATTGTAATATCTGTTTCTCATATTAGTACATAATTTCCTATACACTGAATTGTATTCTAAACTAATTTTACAGCAATTGAAAGTATTGGAAAATCCCTGATAAAAAGTTTAAAAATGTTATTCCTGCACAGTACAATCTGAGATTGTAACTTATTATGTGAGTTTTCTGTGAGGTAAGCAAACACAATTCTAAAGAATTTTGACTGATGAAAGGACTAAGTGATGCTGACCCACAGATGAGAACACCTGAGGCATGACAATGGGGTGATTTTTTTCCCAACAGAGAGAGGTTATGGATGGGGGTAATAGAGGAGATACCATCTACAGAGCAGGGGGAGAAAAAGCCGGAGCAAGCCTTCATTTCACATGACAGGAGGGAGACAATCAAATGTTGGAAACAGTACAAAATGTTACAGAAAAGCACCACTGGAATAAGCCTATCATAGTATGAGTGGTCAGTATATTTAACAGCAATTCAATATAACTTTTCTTTGAAATCCTCAAAAAGAGGCAAAACCAGTGTCACTGAAGAGGTTCCGTGTTAAAGCTGCATGAAAAGAAAATTTCCATCAAGGTAATAGATAATAGTGATTCTGTTAATGACAGTGAAACATATACTGTGCACTTGTCCTCTCTCCTTTTCTTTGTACCAAGCACAAAAGTTTTGAAAGGTAATTGCAGGTGAATTTATTTTTCTTTATTTACTGTATCTTCTTTATTACATTGTATTATATTTCAGTAATGTAATCAATTCATATGAATATTTTTTGGTTGTAGAATAAATCATCTGAGTTTCCATTATTTCATACAGAGAAATTTACAATGATTTACTAGTGTTTTGGATTACAAGCCTGTTTCCAGAACAAATTAAGCTCATACACCAAATTTTTGGTGTATTATCTTGGCAATATCCATGGTGGAATTCTACCATCTACCATTAGTTTAACTGTGATAATATTTTCCTAGAGGAATAAAGGGCCATAATTGAACTAGTTGCATGATAAATTAAAGATTTTGGGTATCTCACTTAATTTCATGTCCCAAATGTCAGTTTCATGACATTTATGATATTTGATTTTAAGACAGTATGGTTATACTAGGAGAACATAGAGTAAAACTAGTATCATATAAAAGTCTCTTCAGTTCACATCTAAAGTCAGAAGACATTATTAATTTTAATTAATGTTTAGTGTTAAAGCTTTCTTAGTTTAAGAGTCAGTAGAGTATAAGAGATAGAAGTAAGTGATTTAACTTTTCTCCATTTTATTCATCTGTAACTTGTTAACAACAATTTCAATGTATCTCACATGTTTGTTGTGACACTTAAAATAGTTTATTGGGCTGGTGAGATAGCTCAGTGGTCTAAAGTGCCTGCTTAGGCAAGC
>NW_004524644.1:11002987-11003642 GCF_000260255.1 Octodon degus
AGAGACAGCACAGCAGCAACCAGCATGTCATGACAAGCAGCCTGTATTCAGAAGACCAGAATGACAGGCACTCCAAGCATGAACCTACTATTACAGATTGCCATCTTCAGTGCAGTGGCTTGGTTCACAGGTGTCAGTATATATAGTTAGTCAGGGTGAGAATCTTTCCCATTAACTGCTAGAATCAAAAACCTTTTGGAGATTCTCAGGATCATGCCTCGCGCATCTTCTACATACAACTGTATGGCTTGCCACTGTCATTTTTCCTAGCTCTTCTCTTTTCCCTCTCTTAATTAATTAGTCCTTGAATTCTTGCTTTGTTTTGCTTGTATTATACCTTTCTATTTGTATTTCTGCATTTCAGTTCTTATACTAGTGAAACTATGTGATATTTATACATTTGTCTCTGGTTCATCTCACTTATGACTATATCTTCAAGTGGCATACACTTCAATATAAAGGCTTTGAGTTCATCATCCTTTAAAGCTGAGTAATACTTCATTGTATAAAAATACCACATCTTTTTCATCCATTCTTCAGGTGATGGGCATCTTGATTGTTTCCAACATTTGGGTATCGCAAATTGTGCTGCTATAAACATAGGCACACATATACCACTATAATATGATGTTTTCAGAAACTTGGGGAAAATTCC
>NW_004524644.1:11015853-11021882 GCF_000260255.1 Octodon degus
CAAAGCATTCATACATAAAGCAATGAAAATAATGATCTCTGAAGTTGCTGAGAAGTGTGATACATTTATATCCTTTTAAACACTTAAAATCCTCCCAAATCCATTTGCATTATAATCACAGTATTATGGTTTTCTAATTACAATTTTTAAATGGAAATAAAAAAATACATAATGTAGTCATGACTATCATAAAAATTAGTTTAAACTGTCTATGTCCAACTCATGACTTCTATAATCCCAAGAATATTTTAGAGCAAAAATATAAATTTTCATTTTATCATCACTATTATATATTTCTACAGATTGTGTTCTAGAATTTTATGTTATAAAGTATTTTAACCAAGATAATTATTATATTACATTTAACATTTTTTGTCATTTTTATGTACTCTACTGTTACCAGGTTTATAGGACCAAAATCCTGATTTATATTCAAGGAATGTGTTGTAAGATTCACAGCAGTTATTTGAAACTGCATTACTACATCTATATAAATATATGTTAGTTATTTTCTTGTTATTATAACACAATATCCCCACTGACCAAGACAAAAAGGAAGGTTATTTCAGCTCACCGTTTGTAGAGGTTCTACAGTTCACTGGCTCCAAGGCAGGCAGACTGTGCAGGCAGGAAGCAGTGGGTACCTCACCAGGCCATGCCCTCTGTGACACCCTCAACTGCACCCCTAACCCCACACTCTCAACTCCGTCAGACCTCACCTTCAACCTCATATCTGGCTATAACCCTCAGAGAACTAACCCAGTATGGCACACCCATGAGGCAGAACCCCATGCCTCCCTAAACCCCCACATATGAGCACATGAAGCTTTGAGGATATCCAGAAAAGGTTCTATAATACACTCCTTTTCCTACTTTCTGCATTTGTGCACAAATTTTATGACTTTCCCGTTTTAGCAAGGCAGTTGTCAGTGTGGCCATAACTTCTACACCTTTTGGGATGTGAGAGACAACCAACACAAATTTCCTTCTCCCTTTTCACAATGTCACAGATAGAAGAATATTCATCCATGAAGTACATTTTAGCAGCCTGAAAATAAAAGAATTTTCTCTCATTAATTGAAGAACTTTCACCTTTTCATTTTAAAGAAGCACTTTGTGCCTTCCCTTTGGCATATCTCAGTTACCAGCAACCTGCACATTGGCATCATTTTTAAATAAAATAAGGATTCCATGGACAGGAGCAGTGCTCTCCTTCAGATGATCTATCTGATAGAGATGGTCACTGAGAGACTCGTGACCTATTTCCTTTACTGTGGCTATTTCAAATAAAAGAGTCTTCTCCTTTAGTCCAGGGTATATGGAGCAGCATGGAATGAGTTTTCATGTTACTCGGAATGGCCTGCAATTGTAAAAACTTGCAAATTGTTCACTTTGTGAAATTTTTCCATTTAATAGTTTTGTATCATGATTCACTACTGCTCATTGAAACCATATAAAGAAAACTCATAGCTAGAGACTACTCTAGTCAAATGTCCCTTTTCAAACTCCACTAAGAAGGGAATAATAATTTTGAATTTTGATTTAGCACAGTTGCCTCATGTAGCAGAGAACTGATTATGGTCTGTTCTGCATTGTGAAACCAAAGGCCCACACCAAACATTTAAAAATTTCAAAATACACTTTGTAAACCTAGATGAATCTTGATTTTATATTTGACAGACATCTCCATGAAGGCCAGTAAATACATAAGCAGAATAAAAAAAAAATGCATCGAAAAGAAAGTTCATCCTGTAGGCACTAAAGAGCTAACTGAAATTCCCTTCATAATAAACTTTGGAAAGAGAAAATGGAGGGAAATCTGAGAGGAAAGATGCACCCAGGAGATGCGTTCAGAACTTTGGATGGCTAGTGCTTTCCCACATGGGTGTTTTTGAAGTCAGACACTGACTTATCTTTACACTTCAGGTTTATCTCTTAGTAAGCAGTGATGGTAACTCAAAAGAAAAATCATAAGACAATGAGAAATTAAATTTTATTACATACCAAACTTATAGTGTAGACATAATTCATATTGTTTCACATTTGCATTAGTTCACACAATATGTCAACTTCAAGCTAAACCTCACCAAACACCTTTGATACCCAGTAAGTTTAAAGGGGTGTAACAGTCAGCTACTGCTCTAGCTATAGGCTACTGCATCAGCATTATTCTTGTGGATGTTGCTCTTTAATAGAAGGGATGTATTAAATAAAACATTAAATGCCAAATGAAAATGGTTATTTTTCTTTAAGAAAGAAGAGGAAGCAAATAAATATGTAGATTTAACAAATAGATGTGGAAGAAGTGAAAGGCTGAAGAGGATGCTGATTGTCCTTGTGAGGAAAGCACATGGGGCTACAGCTCTGGAGGATTAGCCTGCATGGTTAATGGGGATTAGGAGAAAGAGCTCATTGACTTTCTTTTTTTTCTGTCTCTCTCTCTTCCTTGTGGCAAAATTTGAAGATGTGAGGAAGGGAAATAAGAAACTCTATTTTTTGATCAATTTTTGTATTCTGCTTTTGTTTGTTTACTCTTTCTTGAGAAGCATATGACCATAGTCTTTGTTTCTATATACAAATTTTATTTGGAGAAAGGAAGAAAAAAGCTAAAAATGTTAAGATATCTGCCTCTGAAATATGGTGTTCATTGATAAAACTTTAGAAACAGTTTCTGTCTGTGTTTTTGCTATATGCTTAAGCTTTTGTTTTTGTTCACTTTTTGTTTATACTCTTTAAAATAAAATAAAGTTGAAATAAGTACAGTGTTAAGAAAATACAAACTGGAAAAAAGTTTTATAAAAAGTAAATATAAAATGCCTTTGTGCGTGTTTAGTATGCATATATAAATATGTATTTGAATTGTACAATATAATAAAAAGATAAATGGATAAATTTTTAGAATATTGTATTAACTAAACTATGCTGATAACAAGTAACTAGGGTAAAGCACCTTGAAATGATTAGCCATTCAGGAATTTCAAATTAAACACATTAAGAAAGTATTGCACTTATTAGAATGGCTAAAATTCACAATTAGTAATGTCAAATTAGAATATGAAACAATTCAGATCTTGAAATATATGTAACTGTTCATAATATAAAACAGTATAGAGGCTGGGGAGAAGGCTCAGTGGAATAGGTGCTTCCCTGGCAAGTGGGAAGGCTTGAGTTCAATCCCAGTTCTGCCAAAATAAACAAACAAACAAACAAACAAACAAAGTATAAGCACTATGGAAATTAGTAAATTATTTTTTCTATTATAAATAACCTACCATAGATCTCAGAAAGTTGCCTCAGCAGTCATAGGCACTTTCCTGAAAAAAATATGTTAAAGATTTGGCTTATATACCAGTTTTATTTGCTATAGGAAAACCTTTAACAAGTCACATGCCCATAAATGAGTAAAGGTATATTGAATTATCTTACATAAAAATGATAGTATTATGCTTTGAAGTATAAAGAAACAAATACTAGTGCACTAGAACAGTGTGGATGGATATATAAACCATCATACGAAGTGAAAGAAGTAAGCTGTGAGTGAACACATCTTGCCCATCTGATCTATCTGTAATTGTAGCAAAAGGGAACGTTTTGGAAGAGCATCAAGTGTTCTCAAGAGTGTCTGTGAAGGGACGGGACTCGGGACAAAAGAATAGGGAATGAAGCTTGAAAGGCCATAGAAATGTTCTGCATGATGACGGTGGCCATATTTCAGAAGTGTATACATTGGTCACATCAATTAAACTTTATAATCAAAATTATTGATATGATTTGTAAATAGCATGATTATTAGCAAAGCTGATTTAAGACAGAGTATTCATAATGGTTAATTGTTCTGATGACTAAAGTAAGAAACACCCTACTTATTGTCCCAACATAGTTCTGAATGTATGCAAAGAGATTTCCTGAAACTGGAAGACAGGGTGGGTGGGAGGGTGCAATACCCACTCTGGCCTCTGCAGACTGCCCTCAGAACCCAACCTTGCAAACTCATATGAAAAATTTTCCTTTAATTAACACTGACTGATACAACAGTACTTTAATACATCTAATTAATTATATTGATGATAGACTTTTAATTCTATTATTAAATGACATGAAATATTTATATTCTAATATGCACAAGTTATATAAATTGTAGACACAAGTGAAAAATTGCATATGAATTAGTTTGTTCTGAAGATTTTGGTAGTTATGTTCAGAAATGAGCTACTGCAGAGTACAGCTCTGTTTTTTGTGTGAGTGCACCTTTGTGAATGTTTTGATGTGATGCAAGCATATAGCAATGCATTGGAAAAAGTCTCTCTACTACCTGAATTATTTTTAAGCATATTGGTAGCTTTCTTTATCCACCACAATGGGTACAAGTCATTTGACTGTCATTTTTATAAAAAGTTATATTATTTACACAATAATTCCTTAATTATAGAATTAATATACATTTCCTAAAAATAATTAAATTAATTAATTAAAACCATATAATCAATCTACATTTTATAAAAATGATAAATTTATGTAACCTTGAAAGTATAAAATAAAGTCATCAATAACAATAACAACTATGGATGAACTCTTAAATCTCAGTGTATTTTTTCTTTTTTCGTTTTATTTTTACAAATTTGAATAAAGGCTTACTATTGGACTTGTTTAGCTAAATTGCTTTACTCCCAATATCATGAAATATATTCTACAACACATTAGAAAATATATTTCTAATATTGTAGAAATATTATTCTACAAATAATTTAAATAAAATTATGGTTTCATCTGTTAAGGATTTTTGCTTATGCAATGTCATTTTTAGGACACCACTAAGAACATAATAATGTTAGAGGTTTACAAAACATTCACCTATAGGTTGCTGCTGACATCCAGGGCGAAAGACCTATAAGTTTGCTACTGGGTTGACATACTATAATTTAAAATATTTTGATAATTAGAAACAGTTTGCCTCAAGAAATATTACACCATAATAATGTTTATAAACACTAGTTTTGCCATATGCTCGGCATCCCTGAGTGTTACCAATTAACTCTGCTGCACTGGTGTAGGTGAAATGGTATCATTTCTTTGTTTTGCATGTTGATGACTATACAACAACGTTATGTTCTTTTCAAGTGGATTTTGGCAGTGCAGGTTGCAGGGCACTTCTGTTTTGTTTGCATGCAGTTTGGTTCACAAATGGCTGTGTTTGAAAAAATTTTGTTTTTGTTTGCAAATTCACTATCAGGCAATGAACATGATTGTTGTCACATGTCTCACACGATCATGAATGTGGCCATCTTTTCCACAACCTTGGAATAAATTCAATGCATGAGGCATGGTACCACTGTGCGTATTTTGTAAAATTTCTATGCATTCATTAGTTCATTCACTCATTCATCTTTCTATGACTCTATATCTAACCACTTGCCTGTACAGATGTGTATTATCTATATATCTATGTATTTATATGCCTGCCTATATCTATTTACTTCTTTATTGAAAGCTGGGTGCATCTATATTTTCTTAATACTTCATAATAACTATATATAGGTAAGCTGTCTGGACTATCTGTATAACTTAGTGGTAGCTGTTTATTTTAAAGACCAATAAAGGACTGAGGAAGAAACTCCGTGATGTAAATGACTACCTGACAAGCACAAGGTCCTGAATTTGATCCCTGGTACCAAAAATCAATCAATCAATCAATAAATAAATAAAGGCAAATAAAGTTTTCCTACCAGGAAAAGGAAAGTCTTTGAATCACTTAAGCAGAGAGTGAATACTCAATCATATTCCCGTTCTTTTATAACTACTATAATTATAAATGAGATTTCTGATTAATGCATTAGAGCTGAATCTATATACTCTTGCACTCTACTTGTAATATTTGGGTAAACATCTCAAGACAGAGATTATTCTCAAAGCTAATTCAATGGAGCTTGGGAGATAGCTCGGAGGTCTAAGCGCCTGCCTGGCAAGCGCAAGGACCCAGGTTCAATGTCTGCTACCACACAGCATGACAGACCCGGGACCCTAGGTATGCT
>NW_004524644.1:11022087-11026481 GCF_000260255.1 Octodon degus
GTTTAACATGATTAAAAGATGCTAATGCCATTGGCTTTTTGCTTTATCTTACTATGCAAGCATTATGGTTCTCAAATGAAACCCATCCTCCTTTATCTCCTTTGGATCAGTCAGGTAAAAACACTAAATCCCTAGTTAGGCAGGATCAAGAACGCTCCTCACCATGAAACAGTTATAAGAAAACAGACCCTTGGCCTCCTGCATCTCTTAATTAAAATCTGCACAGGGGGAAGTTATAAGGAAGGATAAGCAAAATGAATAGAAGTAGAAAGAGAATGAAGAAAATCATAAATTTATGAACTAAAAACTAGTTGCATCCGTTTACCTATTAAAGCCTCAGGTTTGTTTTTCTTTATAGCTAAATAGTAGGCTCATAAGTGAAATAAATCAGAATTGCATGTGTAAACACCATACTGTCTCCCTCGTGTAAGAAACTGAAGAGTAAATAAGATCCAAAAGGTACAACAGATGTTGTGAGAGGGAAACGAACAGCTCAAAGGAAGGAACAACTCAGAGGGAAGAAAAGGGAGGAGAAGCGAGGGGAAGAAAAGATTTGTGTGTGTATGCAAGACATGTAAGACAATTGTACTGCTAATTTCTATAAATTCACTGAAAGGAACAGTTAGTGTTTATACTAACTGATCAATCTTAAATGCCAGAACCTGGTAATCTAAGCAACTACTTTGAAGATATCAATATGCGATATAATGACCATTGCTAATTTCCTATCATCTTCTCTTAAAATTCTGTATAACTGTATTGTTTTTAACTCTTTAAAATAAATACAAAAGCTGTGATTTGAGAATATAAAATGAATTTAATTCTTTTTTATTCCCAGCTCTACCTTAAACTTCTTTTATAGGCAAAAAGAGCCCAGGTATTCATTTTCATCTGCAGAATGGGTTTTCCTCTTGGCTCCTGATGTCTGTCACCTGCCGCCTGGGAATGGGCTGTTTTCTTTGTGGATCAGTCCTGCTTTTCCCTCAAAGACCTTAGGTTGGACTTCCTATATGCTCACAAATTCCATGGGTTGCCAGTGTCATAGAGAAGAGTAAGTACTTCCAATTTGAAAAAAATAGTGTACCTCTCTCTTTAGGGATCCCACACATTATTTCCTTAAGTATATTTTTTAAAAAATATTGTCCAAAAAGTCCTTTTATCAGTCTTAAAATATCAGACTTAATGGATCTATTCTGTGATCTGACAGCAGTCATCTGTCTTGACAGAAGAAAGTTATGTAAAACCTAGATGCAAAATGTTTGGCTGTTTGTTATGGTTTGTGTCTAGATGTACCCCAAAATGCATGCAGTCATAGCTGGGGCTCTTGAGAGGTGGCTGGATGTAGCATGTGTGATGCTGAGGCATGGGTGAGGGATTATTAAATTGCTCCACTGATTGGTCTGGCATAATTCTGGGCTCGGATATTGGGAAGGCCCCCTGGGTGTGTGTCTACCTGCCCTAAAGACATGTAGCCTGGGTAGAATATGAGGAGCAGAAAGAGGGCTGCTGTTGCTGCTTGTCACTTGCTGCTTGCTGCTTTTGCTTCCTTCTCCCTGCCATTCACTGTTCCTCTTCTGTGATGGCCAACTGACTTGCCATCCTTTCTTGGATCCAGTGATTATGGATTGAAACCTATACAAAATTTAGGCCAAAATAAAATCTTTCTTCATTTAACTTTGAGTGATGAGAATTTCATCTCAGCACTGAGAAAAGTAATTAAGACATTGTGCTTGACAATAAATGGGAAAGGACTTGTTAAAAGTTCTTAATGTTCTAATGTATTAGAATAGACAAATAATCACTAGATATATTTATTGCAAGAAACAGAAAAGAGAATATGATTCAATAAATTATTGGGGTCTAAATTGATTTAATGCACAATGGAATGTGAAACTGGGGCAAAGGGAAAGACATTTTAACAGCAAGGAGTACATGGGAGATATGAAGATTTCACATAAAGCGCCCAGACAATACACAGGTGGGAAAGCATATCAAATCACAAAGGGTCAATAAATACCTGTAAGCATGAACTAGGCCAATATGTTTGAAACAATTAAAAATATATTATTTCTGAGAAATGTAAAAAATATACAAAGATAGGAAGAGAAAGGAGATGAAGGTGAAGAAGGAGGAAGAGGAGAAAGAGGAAGGAGTAGCAAAATAAAAGGAAGAAAATAAGAAAATAGAGAAAAATGGAGAAAAGGTTCAAAATAGAGTGAGGCAGATAGATGAATGGAATACATAAGCAGACATCAGTGGCCACATGGAACTTAGCAGGATGCGTGCTTATCACCCAAATGGGAAACGAAACATCTCAGCATGAAGCTGTAGCAAGGAGGTTGTCTTCCTTTCCAGTGCAATATGCTATTTATTTGGCTAGGTCATCTACTTAGATGTAATTATCTGTAGTGCTCTTGATCTGGTTTGATATCTTGGCTTGCTACAAATTGAAAAACTATAGCTAAAATGTGTTCTCCATCATGAAAATAGATTTCTTATTCATCATTTTATCTCCAGTAAGTATTGAAAAACATTGTCAATTTAATTGTACTTTTTCATATATTTATTGTGTGTGTGTGTGTGTGTTTGCATGTGTGCATGTGTGCGTGTTTGCGTGTGTGTGTGTGTGTCTACACCTAGGACCACTGTAGCAATGACCTATATAACTAGTCTTCCATATTTAATTTTTTTATTTTGAGAAAGGGTTCTATTAAGGTGCTACAGATTTGAACTTATCAAGGAAGATCATAAATTACCTGAGACACATTTGTGGAGAGATTGCTGGTGTGTGCACCACACCCAGCTGATCTTTGATAGAAGTTAAAGCAACTTTAATAAGTGCAACAGCAAGCAGAAACACCAAAATGATAGCCAGGATTTGGAGGTAGATTAATTCCACATGGATGAGCACTGATCAGGATCATTCCTAGATTATCAGACCTGATCTCTGCTAGTCTAGGGCTTACATGGGATAAGCAAGCAGGACGTACAGAGGCAGATTGACTTGCCAAATGGAAAACGGTTTATACAGTGTGCAGCACAGTGACCAGCTATATCTAAGAGACAGCAGCAACTGGAACTGGAACTCTTACCTAGGCAACCAAGGAACTGAAGTATGCTGGCTAGGGAAAGGGGATCACTGAACACTGCCTGCTACATGAGCACTAACTAACAACATAAATAACGTAGATACAGTTTCTCAAAATAATGCATATATATATATATATATATATATATGTATTCTAATTTGTACTCTCTTTAAAAAAGAAAAGTTCATAGTTTTTACTGTTGTCTATAAGTACTATGAATTTTGATACTTATTTCAACAACTGTTTGCAAATGAAAAGGATTTGCTTCATATACAGCTACAAAAGGTAGATCATTTTTATGCATTTAGTACAGGGTCTGCAGGGGCTCACTACACAGATCAGGCTCCTACTGATCCTCCTTTTTACAGCCTACCAAGTACTGGGATTATAGGCACATGACACCATGCACAGTCTCAGTCAGCATCTCAATACGCCCCAATCAAACCTCAGTCCTTGCACCTGCCTAAGCAGTTGCCTTAGTCTGCTGAACATAGATCTTCTTCACTATGTACTTTTTCATCTTATTTTTCTAATTTAAACTCTGGTTGCTCTGGCATTGTGTAACACTTAAACTAGATTAAAAGGGCTGCTTTCTTGTATTGCTTCCTTTTAATCATGTTACTGAGAAATATGTTTTTTCACTTATTTTGTGTGGGATCCCAGTTTAACTACAATATCTTCACAATTCCACTTATATAGTTCTATATAAGCTTTTCTTTTTCTAGAAGTAATATTTTTGCAATGTTAATGAAAACAATCTCTTGAGCTAAATTTCTCATTTACAAAGTAGTATTAACCTTTCACAAGATATGTGACCTGAAGAAATTATTTAAATTTTCTCTACTTCCATTACTTCATTTGCATGAGAGTGAGAATAATCCTGAAATGAGTTACACAATTTGAACAACAAGAGTATTAGGTCTGTGTACAATTCCACATAAGTTTTATTTGCCTTTGCTTTACCCAACCAGTATGACTAATTTATTTTGATTGTCTCACTTTTTAAAAGTATATTATACTAAAAAATTAACTGTATACCTATAAATATTTTCCAAGAAAGATTTATCATATTTAATGAACCATTTTATTTCCCATTTAATGAACCTGATAGTAAAAATTTATGATTAAATTGTGTGTCCATTGCAGTGCCTGGAGGGATGTTCAGAGAACTAGGAAAACAGTCTTTCAGGGTAGACCAGAGCTGTCTTGCCTATGAATTAGTCTTCTATTCACAAAAGTTTCTCCCACACAAAGATTGGTGTGCCTCATCTAGTCTCTTAAGGGTCTGATTAGAGTAAAATGGCA
>NW_004524644.1:11026941-11027740 GCF_000260255.1 Octodon degus
TTCCTACCTTCCTTCCTTCCTTCCTTCCTTCCTTCCTTCCTTCCTTCTTTCCTTCCTTCCTCTTCCTCTATTGGACTTTGGCATGCTGACCGTCACTGTAGTGTTCAGACATCCAGACTTGAACTACAATTATAGTTCTTGCTTTAGGTTTCTGCATCCTAAAGACAATAGATTAGGATTCCTTAGCGTTTGGATTCAGTAGGTAGAAACTTATTGTTCGAGCAAATTATCTGACACCCAGACTTAAGGAGCTGAGGTTTTTCTGGCTCATGGTTTTGCAGGGTTTGCTACACAGCTGGCTGGCACCAAGTCAGAAACAGGATGGCCAAAGAGCCTGGTGTAATGATGCCAGTCAGTTCATAACAGCCAAAAAACAAAATAAGATAGTGCCAGAGTAGAAAAAAGCCCAGAGTCATATATAGGACCCTAGTGGCAGTTCATAATGCATACCAGACACACCCAGAAGTGTGCTTTTTTGTCCCTTAGGAGGTTCCAAAACCAATCAATTTGATAAGTAATATTAACTGTCAAAGCCTGCCTAACCATGCAAGGCAATCCTTCGTAACAACGTTTTATAGGAACATGCATATCCAGTTGGTCCTTTTCAACAAAAGCTTTTGTTCCATGATTAAAATTTGTAAGTTGACCAGCACTGACCAGATACCTTAATATTATACTATACCCACTGGTGATTTATTCAGGGAAAACTTGTTGCTATTAAAAGCTTTCAGAGAAATTAGCTTTCTTTAGGAAAGTTCCCAAGAATACTATTAGTAGCTATAAATGTAGAAGTAAACTT
>NW_004524644.1:11028699-11030105 GCF_000260255.1 Octodon degus
TTAACCAAGCTAGTTCATAATTCTCACCGACATAACTATTCTGTAATTAACCAGGAATGAAAATGTCCCTCCAAAAACTCTCAACAATTTCAACATATTTCAAAATCCAAGTCAACTTCTTTTTATGAGATATAAAGAAAAGTCTTAGTTATGAACCTCTGTAAAAATTTTAAAAATACATATAATCACAGGGCAGGTGAGATAGCTCTGTGGTCCAAAACTCCTGTTTAGACAAGCTTAGGCAGGTGCAGAGTACCACAATTTGATCCCTGGCACCACATGCCATGCCAATCCTGCCCCCAGTGTGGGCTGAGTGGGCCAAAAAAATGCATATAGTGACAAGATAAAATGGTACAAGGTAAACATTTCTACTACAAATGGGAGAAATAGGAAGAAAGGAAAACAAATTTGACCACATCAAGAAGCACTTAAGAGGACAAAAGTCAAGTCCTGTAGCCACATATTTAACTTATGGGTAACACAGTGGAAAAGTGTCACTCCACAAGGTTTGCACTGCACCATCCCTACAGTGTTGGTCCTTGCAACACACATGCCCTTTGTTATACTGGCCTCACTCTTGTTACGAGCTTTTCTGATAATAGGACAGTATGCCACACCACTATTCCAACTAAGAGAGACAAGTACTACACAGTTTCAGTAGATTCAGACCACACTTACTTGGTTCCAAGGCAGATGCATCAGGGCAGAAGGGTGTGCTGAAGTAAAGCTGCTAAATTCACTGCATCAGGGAAAGCACAGAAGAGCTTCAGAGACAGAGGTGCGGGTGACCCCAAGGACACACTTTCATGACCTCTCCACATATACCCCAAGGTGTCTTTCATAAATCCCTCAGCCAGATCTCAAAGCCAATCAAGTTGATACTGCACCCTGGCAACCATATAATTTTAATTTTTTCATTTTTTTAGAAATTTCAAAGAGACATGTAAGTCAAGAAATTATTCACTCAACATTTAATATAATAAAATGAGATTTCTTATAACTTCATATGCAGAAAATTGATTGTTTCTGAGTAATAGATTAAACTTGATTAAATGAGTGTGGATCATTTTTCTACAGAATGCTTTATTTGATCTAGGATATTCAACTAGAATATAAATGAGAGAAAAAAATTCACAGATTCTTTAGGAAACTGAAGTCTTTAAAAGGAAGAATAAGATTGGATGGGGATTCTGATTGAAAAGGAAAAGATGAGCTTCCAACATCAAATGGTTATTACCGTGACTGCCCCTTTTCTGCTGCCCTTCTATGAACCAGATGGTCTTTTCTTCTCTGATACTGTTTACCTGATTCTGTTGCTTTGGAAGACAGTCTTCACTTAGCAGCCTTCATCTGCCTGTAAGATTGTACCCAACAATCATATTGTTCTCTGTTAGAGCTTCACAATG
>NW_004524644.1:11031394-11036794 GCF_000260255.1 Octodon degus
CATGAGAAAGCTACACGTACTGGTTCACTTCGGTGTCTTAGTCAAACTCTGATGTCAAAATGTGTTCAGTGTAGGTCAAGCACAAAATGATCCTCTTTTGTCTCAGCTATACAGGGTAAAGTAGCTTTGAATTCAAACCAGTGAAAAATATCCTATTTAGACATCAAGTCCAAACACAAATAGAATCCAACTTTAAGTAGTGGAAACAATGAGAAGATGAGTGAAAACAAAGTAATGAAAGCAACAGAAGTTTTACTATGAACAGCACATACCTTATTTTTACCATCCCATCATAGAGACTTCAGAAATGATGGTTATTTCTTTGGTTTTTAAGCACAGAATCAAGACTCTATCTCCAGAGTTTTCATATAGCTTTATAAAAAGAAAGCTAGAATGTCATAAATTACAAGTCTCAAGAAAGTAATCACGACCCTAGTTCCTTAGTCTCATTGTTAAAATCTTCTCTAATTTACCTAGTCATTCATTCAAGAACTAATTTTGGGGCTCTTTCTTTGCCCTAGGTAATGTGAAAGGATTTACATATAATAGTAAATAAAACAAAACAATGTCCCTCTCCTTACGAATTTACACAATTCATTTGGGATATGTATGCACGCATATGAGTCTGTTTATAAATCATTAAAATGATTCTAGGCCAAGGAATTTGTCATCTTATTGTGTTAATAGACATCAAGATGTCAGCAGGTTAAAATGTTCAGCAGCTATGAGAAGAGAAGGGATTATCTGTATGAGTATGTATGTACAATTGGTAATCTTAAAAATAGATTTTGAATGAGCAGTGGAAAATGAATTTTTATCGCAAGTGAGGAACATAATGTTACATTTACAAGCTTGCATTACAGCATTCATCATTAATCACAAGATTTATGGAAGTGTTTCAAAGGTCCAACCACCAAATAGCAACTAAGGACCACTTAAAGATGAGCTAACATAGAAGATATTCAAAGGATAACAATAATTTTAAAAAATGTTTTACTGGAATATATAAAGATCAGAGAAAACCCTCAATTCAGGAAGCAGTGTTACCTCTCAGTTTTTTTGTTAATAGTTACACTTTAATGTGGTAAGAAGCATATTTACTGATAAAATAATCCAAAATAATGGCAGAAATAGTACAAACAGTATTCATAACAAAAATCTAGAAATAAATAAGTAATATATTCATATTAACATATGTGAGATTATACACAATATGCTGTTAGATATTTGTATAGCATATATTTAGCATATATAGTTTATTTTCAATGTAGTTAAATATATTAACAATATACATAAATAAAGTCACAATACAATACACAAAAATAAGCACATATTGATATGTATGCTATGTATGATATTTACTGTATAAATTTTCAAGAAAATGAGCAATTTTCTTTCTTTTTTTGTATCTAGGTCAGGGTGTACAGGGCTTCATTGAGTACATTGGACTTGTAGTGATTTTCCTGTTCACAGCCTCCAAAGTGCTGGGATTATATGCGCATGCCACCATGCTCAGTCTCAATTGAGGTCTCAGAATGTACCAGGGGTAGGGTCGACACAGCAGGGCAGGGGATCAAACTCCAGGCCCCTGCATCTGCCTAAGCAGGTGCTTTAATCCGCTGAGCTATTTGGCTGGCCTGAGAATGAGTAATTTTCTAAAAAATTAAGTGTAATTTTCTATGTAATATTTCTTTTTAAAATTTTTTATTAACTTTAATGAGAAAAAAAGGTAAAATTGCAATGAAACAGTTTCAAAAACAGGTTAGTAGGACAGTTACAATAATTAATCCATTGCATAGTGTTGTCTTCATAGTAGTTATTCAGAGGAAAAGATGCAAACATGATATCTTGTCTAAACAATACTAGTACAAACATTTCTTCTCATTGAACTAAGAGAAATTAACTGCAAATTTATCTTAACTATCTTGTATTTACATATGTATTTTTTACAACAAATGATCCGTTATTAATATTCCCCTGTTTTGTTTTATCAGACATGGGTGTTTCACTGCTGTTAGAGTTGTATTTGGAGAAGTCTTTAAAGGACCTTTTCAGACTTGATGCTGGCCCAAAGATTGTAGGTACTTGAATTTAGCAAAAGAACACAATAGAGTCCAATAGTCCATAATAGTAGTGAGTTATCAGCACAACTGGCAATTGTCCAAAGTTGTTGACTTGAGCTTTTTACAGCTCAGCATATTAATATAGCTTTACTTTTTATACCTCATGGTTACACTTTTCTGCTTGGTGGTTAAGACCAATTTAAAACAAGATCTATATAACTAAAAAATGTAACATTTGTTATCTGATAAAGTCAGTCAAATACCCTCAGGATTTACACTGGAACCATGTACCACACTTTGTGGATCTTTTGTCAGTGTCAGTCATCTGGATGAGTCATGGCCATTGCTTGACCAATTTGCTCACTGTGAAAGCCTGATAGAATTTTTTCTCTCCAGGTGACTTTCCCTAGGAAGACTACACACAGTCGATCACTTTGCTCTATGGCCCCATAGTCTCCTTGATCAGAAAATTTGAGACATCACCTAGTTGCAATTTGTCACAAGCAGAGGTTCTCTTATGTCCTGAATCCTCACTGATATTGAATGGCTAGGGTCAAAATATTGGCTACCTATTTTGCTCATCAATTTGTATAATTTTCGGTCTGCAAACTGTAGTTGCTAAACATCCAGAGGAGAAGTGCACTGGCATTATTATCGTAAAACAGAGGCAGTTAAGCTTAATATCACTATCTGTCTGAATGTCATACCTCTTAGTCATAGACTGGAGCTGCTATTTTCCAGCCATGGATATTCTAAAATTTAAATCCCTATAGAATGTTAAAAAACAATGACACATTTTTACACAGAACTGTAGAAATCAAACCATATACAACATTGTGGCAGTAAAATCCTGCTATATTTTTTCTTGTCCTCCATTACCTACTTTTTTTACAGACATTTACTTTGAAGAGAGTATAGAAATAATTGCTATGACATTAGAAGCAATACACATTTAGAACACCAAAATGAGAGCATGCTTTTCATATTACACATTGCTGTCCATGATGTAGTTGCTTATTTCACATATATCAGCATATAGAATAAGTGAGGGTGAGAATTCTACCCATTAATTGCTATTTTCAAATACCTGATGGAAATTTTTAGGATCATTGCCTTAACCATCTTGTTTATATAAATGTATGATTTTGCCCCTACCATATTTCCTGACTTTTTTCTTTTTCTGTCTTCATTGTTCAATCCTTATGTTCTCTCTTTCCATTTAACTGCATTATACATTTCAATTTTTATTTCTTCTTTTGAGTTATTATACTGGGAGACAATACAATATTTACACATGTGGGTTTGGTTTATTTCACTTGTGAGTATAGCTTCAAGTTGCATCCACTTATTTATGAAGGCTTGGAGTTTATTTTTCTTTATAATTGAGTAATACTCCATTATATAAAAACACCACATCTTTTTCATCCATTCCTCAGGTGACATGCATTTTGGTTGTTTCCAAGACAGAGCTATCACAAAGTGTACTGCTATAAACATAGTGCAAAGATATCACTATGATATGATGTTTTCAGTTCTTTTGGGAAAATTTCAAGAAGGGCTATAGCTGGATTGAATGGGATTTCTAGTCCCATTTTTTTGAGGAGTCCTCTCACTGATTTCCACAATGGTTGCACTAGTCTACATTCCCATCAGTAGTGGAGAAGGGTTCCTTTTTCCCCATAGCCTCTCCAATGTTTGTTGTTGGGCGATTTCTTTATGACAGCCATTTTTTTTCTAGGGTGAGATGATATCTCAGCATTGTTTTAATTTGCATTTCTTGAACGGTTAGTGATATGAAGCATTTTTTCATGTATTTATTTGCCTCTTGTATTTCCTCCTCTGTGACATGTGTGTTCATCTCATATGCCCATATTTGGGTTGGGTCTTTAAATTCTGGGGCACTAATGTGTTTTAGTTCTATATAAATTCTAGATAGAAGACATATGTCTGAGTGCTTATTAGTTAAGATATTTTCCAAATTTGTGGTTTGTCTTTTACTCTGTTGGGGATTTCTTTTTATATGCAGAAACTTCTCAATAGCAAGAGGTTCCAGTTGTTGATTAGTTCAAGTATATCTTGTGCAGTTGGATTTTTATTTTCATGAACTATTTGCCTACCCCTATGTCTTGAAGATTTCCTCCTACTTTGTCTTCCAGGAGATATGTGTTTCTGTTTTAATATTTAGATCTTTAATCCATTTTGACCTTAGCTTAGTGCATGGTGATAGATGTGGGTCAAGTTTTAGTCTTGAGCATGTAGAGAGCCAGTTTTTCCAGCACCATTTGTTAAAGAGGCTATCTTTCTTCCAGTAAGCGTGTTTGACCCCTTTGTCGAAGATAAGATAGCAGAGTGTGTTTCTAGTTGTATCTGCATATTCTAATCAATTCCATTGATACTCAGATCTATTTTATTGCCAGTACCAGGCTGATTTTATCACAGTAGCTTTGCAGTATAATTTCAAATCAGGGATTATAATGCCTCCGGCCCTGTCTTTGTTGCCCAGGATTGCCTTTGCTATTCTAGGTCTTTTCTGGTTCCAAATAAACTTTAGGAATGATTTCTCTAGGTCTGTGAGGTATATTGGTGGTGTTTTGATAGGAATTGCATTTAATCTATATAACAATTTTGGGAGTATGGCCATCTTCACAGTGTTGGTTCTTCCTAGCAAGGAACAGGGAATATCCTTCCATTTTCTGAAATCCTGTACAATCTCCTTTTAGAGAATACTGTAATTTTTATTGAGTAGATCTTTTACTTCTTTAGTTAGATTAATTCCTAAATATTTCATTTATTGCAGTGCTATTGTAAAGGTTATTGTTTCTTTAAGTTCATTCTCAGTGTGTTTGTTATCTGTGTAGAGCAATGCTATTGACTTTTGGATATTGATTTTGTATCATGCTATGCTACTGAATGTGTTTATTAATTCTGGGAGCTTCTCTGTGGAAGTTTTTGGGTCTTCCAGGTACATTATCATGTCATCTGCAAATAAAGATAGTTTGACTTCTTCTTTACCTATTTTTATTCCTTTTATTTCTCTCTCTTGTCTAATGGCTGTAGCTAATGATTCCAGAACTATATTGAATAGGAGTGGTGATAGATAACATTCTTGTCTTGTAACAGATCTGAGAGTAAAAGATTTAAGTTTTCCCCATTTAGTGTTATATTTGTAGTTGGGTTGTCATAGATGGCTTTTATCAGATTAAGGTAGAAGCCATCTATTCCAATTTTATGTAGGGCTTGGATTATGAATGAGTGTTGGATTTTGTCAAAGGCCTTTTCTGCAGCAATTGAGAAGTGTGTAGTCTTTCTTTATGATTGCATTACAATATACATTTTT
>NW_004524644.1:11037679-11053897 GCF_000260255.1 Octodon degus
GATAGATAGATAGATAGATAGATAGATAGATAGATAGATAAATAGATAGATAGACATAGGACTTCATGGTAGACTTTTTTTCATTGCTTGTATGGTAGATTTCCCTACTGTAACCATATAACCACAGGGATGTTTCAGTCTCACGTACTTTTCTGAAATGCGATCAAGACTCCACTGCAAGGAAGGGATGGGAGAAATTTCTAAGACTAGACAGCGTGTTTCCCTTCTTTTTTGGTGGTACCATGGATCGAACTCAGAACCTGACACCTGTCAGGCACTTATTCCACTGATCTATCTCTCCAGCCCCAGTTACCCTTCTTAACCCTCAGAGTCAGTCCTGTAACAAGCACATCCTCTCATTGATTTTTGTTTTCTGAAAAGGTGGTTGCCTTTTGCCTGGGTGAACAAAGAGATCTGTTAAAATGAACAAATGGTTTTATGCTCTAAGATAAGGGATGGCTATTATATAACATAGAACCTTAAAGCGTGTTCCCTTGATCTCCAGATATCTTAATTATTCTTTCTAATCTTTTCCTCAATTTCTGTTTTCTTCCTGCTGCCCATCTATGGGCAACCCACTGTGCTGTCACCTACATGCAACCCACCTGTGAAATTGCGGAGACTTTCTCACAGAGTTCTGCTTCTGCCTGTTCCAACAGGATTGTTAAGCAAAGCCTTCAGCCACTATGTAAGCAGTCTGACCCTTCTGAGTCTATGCTCTGGGGAGGCACACAGGACCTCACAGAGTCCACATAGAGAGATCTGTGTGAAGTGACCTTGGGCAAACTCAACACAGCCACTTGCTCCTGCTTCCACCAGCGTAGTGAGACTAGGCCACTTTCTGACCCTGAGCTAGCAACTGAGCAGTGCCTGGATTTTTGACCTCCGGAACAGAACAGAACAGAACAGAACAGAACAGAACAGAACAGAACAGAACAGTAGGGTAAAAGTTGGTGATTTGAAAATAAATAAGCAGAAAACATCTTTGACTATGCAAAAATAGTTTCAAATTTTGCTTAACTGTAAGTAGCAAAACTACAAACAAATTCCCTCCCTGGTAGGCCCATGTTCCTGGCTGCATTCTAATAAAGCTGAAGATGCGACCACACGCGGTGAGTGTGTTTCACTTGCATTCCCTTGATGGCCCTTATCTGGTGCTGATGCTGCAAGCCTGAAACAGAGATTCAGTTCTCACCTTCTGCTCAACCTTCTGGGCTACTTGTCTCTGCCGGGTATTCCTTCTCCAGGAGAATCCCTGATGTTGAACTCCACTTTTTAAGGAAGGGGAGATCTTTTGCTTTTGCCTTCTGGGATCCCAGTTCTTCTCTGTTCATCTCCAACTTTTCTTTCTAATCCGATAATTAGTAACAGACAACTGACTTATAATCAGAGAATTAATTTGAGATTTGGGGGCTCTCTGTCATTTCTCTGACCCCCCCATGCTCTGTGTGGCACCCTCAGTATTATGCACATGTTCCCCTTATTAGCCCTTCGAGTCAATCCTTTAAAGCACAGCCTCTCGTTGATGGTTTGCTCTGCAAAGGTGGTTACCTTTTGCCTCAGTGAACAAAGAGATCTGTTAAAATAAACAAATGGTTTTGTGCTCTAAGATAAGGTATGACTATTATACAACACAAAAACCTCAAAGTGTGTTCCCTTAATCTCAAGTTATCTTCTTAGCTGTTCTTTCTAATTGTTTCCTTAATTTCTGTTTTCTTTCTGCTTCCCGCCTATAAACTATGCTACCAGCTACTTGCAACCCACTTGTGAAATGTTCTCAGAGATGTTCTCTATCCTAAATTCTCTTCAGTGGTTCTTGCAGGGTGAAGAACAGTTTATTTCCTAAATAGTCATATGAATTCTCATTACTAAAAATAAGATTGTTTTGTTACTTTCATATTTTCAATAGATGCAGATGAGTCAGAAACTAGAACCACCTTTTAAATAACTGACACCTTAGCCTGAATTGATAGAGAAAGCAATGGAGAAAATATGCTGTGATAGGAAGAGCTCTCATAATGTGGTAAGGGGACTGAAAGGTACATGGGCAAGAGGGAGTGAAGATGCACGACATTTCCTGCCTCAAGGGCCAGGCTCTAGGTGAGCTGTACATAGACACATGATGGATCAACTCTTGCTTGTGGTTTTCAGAGGAGCTGCACAGGTATGGCAGTGCACAGCCCAGACTGTGTCAGGAGGCCACGGGGACACAACAGCCGGACACTAAGCTGAAGCCATTCCACTTTCTCAACTCTGAAGCTCCGCAGCCACCAAGCAGATCTTTCCAAGGCACTGTGCAACCTTCAGATCAAAAGCATCTGCAACTGGAGTTAGCATCCAAAGAAACCAGCAGCCAAGCGCTGAGTCAGTGAATGCAAAGATCCTTTCACATGGCCAGGTGCAATTGGAAGCCCAGTAAGAATGAAAGTCAGTCCTCACACTGGGCTTGGAAACACGATACTAAAGACTTCCATGATAGTGCAAAAGAGAAAGCAGCACTTCTCATTTCTTTATGAAATACTTTTTGCTAATTTCAGTAGGTTATGTCAAAAATTTCAAATACTTTTTATATCCCTATAAAATCTGTCAATTGAACTTTCTCCTGGATTTATATTGTATGTGTTTATCCTACATGAAAGTATTCATAAGTTAATACACTTTCAAAAAAACACAGTTGTAATTTTATGATTTGATGCAATAATTGAAAATCCCGAAGGTAAAAGTAACCACAGTTATGTAATGATCATGTTGACTACATAGTTAGGATACTGAAGAATCAGACAAGACACCAAAGTGGCCTAAACACTTGTTCTTCCCTATCTCTCACAGAAACGAGGCAAGAATGTACTTTTATTAACATTAAAAGGCATTAAAAGGTACAAGTTTTATATTTGGAAAAGTTGCCAGATATGTAACACTATCATTTTAGAGGATAAATTACAGCAGGATTTCTTTTTACAATTAATACCCTTTAAATAATGAATGGTCTCCAAAGTTGACTTAGTAATAGTATATCTGAAAAGAGTAAATGAGAAAATGTTTTTATATGCATTACATGTACAACAAATGACATTGAAAAGAGAGTAACAAAAAATGAGGTGAAAATTGAAGGAATATTCATGGCAAATCTAAGTGCCTTGAAAAGTTGATCTGAATTGCTGCATCAAAGAGAAAATAGACTCTTTAATGATCACTTCGCTGACAACTAACAGTAACGTCGTCTTTAGCTATGACTGCTAAAATTAGATACCTTCCTCTTGGAATATACATTCCCTGACAGCAGCCCAGGATGACAGCTATCACCTCCTGATAAGAGGGAGCATCATAATTCATCTTTAAATGAACAATCTCTGTGATGAAGGGGAAAAAATGTTGCTGAAGGAGTAGCTGATGGCAGAATAACGAACAAGTGCCACACTAATTACTTTAGCAACATTTAGTGAAATACTTGCTTTGATTTTTTTTTAACTAGAGTGATGCAACATTGAAGGTACTCCCTGCTTATGGGTCCTGTCTACACCAAAGAAATAATTTCATTGGTGACAAGAGAACTTTTACCATGTTATAAAATTATGCTTACTTGAAAATCTACACAATGGAATGCACATGTTAGAAGTGCCAACCAATGACTTTGGAAGTTCTGCCTTACAGCGGTGAGATACCTACACTGGCAGGCCGATGCCACAATCATTGGCTGGCAGGAAAAGCTGGACTAGGGGACCTGGTCAGGCCATCCATCACAGCTTGTCACTTGGAGACATAAATACAAATTTAGCACTCACCTAGATCTATTAAAAGGCTGGCATGTCTATTTGGAGTCCCTGTGGCAAAATTATGGCTTGAATTCAACCTCTTACACTGCATGCTTAGTGCTAGTGTAGACACAGTGTCAACATTCGTTTTGCAAACTTAAAACAAAATGCCCAAGAAAATTAGGCCCAAAGTGAGAAAAATAGCTACAGAAATAATATTAAGTTAAAAGCCCCTAATTTTGTAAATCACAGCAATTTGACAGATCAGTGTGTTAATGGGCAAGAATTATATCTCTTTTGACTATACTGTATAAGATTTCCAGAATGACACAGGCAGGGAAAAAATTCTTTCAGCTTTTTGAAATATTTTGTTAAAACATAATGTAGATGGAAGAATAAGTTAGAGGAATAAATGATTTTAGAACAGGAGTCTACAACAGTGTTCTAAGTCATTGATTTTTAAATACAAAGAAACTATTCTTAGCTTATCCATCTATGAAGATAAATAAATCACTAGTTATATTTAATGCATACATCATAACTTTTGTACCACATTCAAAAAAATAAACAACAATTTACACATCATTTATTGAAAAGACACAGTTGTATAGTTTAAATTACTTCATTGTTTCTTACAGAATTATTTCTTAAATAAGCAAAGAATTCTTTTAAAAACATGTTACACTTTGTGATATAAGTAACTCTTGATAAGGAAATATAAGTAAAATCAGCTTTATAGGCTGCATGCTTTAAGTCTGAAGGAGTTCAGTACCTATAGGAGGATATCTCAGCTGCATATTGTTGTTTTAATGGTGTAGTACTGGAAGTCTACAGAAAAACAGCACAAGAGTGTACTCCATGCTCAAAGCAGGTCTTTCCAACAGTGCAGGCAGCGCTTCAGACCCGTGAACCCCGATGTACGCCTGTGAGTTAAATCTTTTAACATGTCAGTTTTACTGACAATGCAACAGCAGCAGCAAATCTAACTCTGAATTCTTTTTTTTCAAAAATATTGTAGGTGCGTGAATTCGGCAAAATAATTCAATGTAGTCCAGAAGTCGTAGGGGGTTATCCGTAGGAGTATGCAGGCCTCTGAAGTCATCTCTGAAATTGCTGGGCTCCAGACATTATTCCCTGCTCTAGCTGTGCTTTCTATCACCCTCTTTGTTTTCTTTCATTTTTTCCATAATTTTATTGAGAAACAAAAGCAATGAGACAGTTTCAAATCACATTAGTAGGACAGTTTCAATAATTAACACATTGCATACTGTCTTCCTAGTGGTTATTTGCTGTACAAGATGCAGACATGATATCCTATTTACAAACACTATTAGAACAAATCCCTCTATTCATTGAATTAAGAGAATGTAGCTGTATATCTATCCTAACCATTCTGAATACACAGATACTAAATGGTCATTAATCTGCATCCCCTTTTTTGTTTAGTTCTGTCATTTAAATATTTTAAGTGTGTGAACTCAGCAAAATATTCCAAAATAGTTCAGTAGTCCATAATAATACTGGGTCTTCCTCATGACTGGCAATGTCAGAAATTGTTGACCTGAGTCCCCTGCAGCTCAACATAACAGCATGGCTTTACTTCTTATACTTCATTTTTATACTTTTCTGCTGGATGGTTAAGACCAAGATAAAGCAATGCTGACACACGTGTGTAAATATCGTATAGGCTCCCTCACTCTGAATTTTATTTTGAATCCATGTATGTGTCTTTATCTTTAAGCTTCCTGAAAGGCAAAGGAATATTAATTTCATGAGATATTTTGAGGATGAGAGAAAACTACTGCTGCATATAATCAAGGGAAAAAAACAGATTATATATACTATGCTAAATTTTGTGAATTCTACTGAAAATAAGTAACACAGTACAGTAGAAATATGCGTGTCTGATATTGTTTGTGGAAATTGCTACCAGAGTATAAGCTGCTTAGAAATGTTTTTAAAGGCATTGAAATTTTGCCAGTTAATGAAATTACCTGGCAATTTCAAACAAAAATCATTTTGAAATTTTATTTCAAAAACCTAAGTGTGTGTGTGTGTGTGTGTGTGTGTGTGTGTGTGTGTGTGTGTTTTAAGCAATCTGCTTCTGCTATGCTTTGCATCAGCAGAGGTGAAAATACTTAAAGAATTCTGAATCTTTTTTGAAAAATACCTACGATAACTACATTTTCTGCCATTAAAATATTTTAAAAATTTAAATGTTCAAATTTCATTGACAGATTGGAAACATTAAGTTGTGTAAGTGTTTGCACATGTTCAGGTTCTGTTTCATTTGCTTAGTACATTGCTACAGTGCACCAGGGCAGAGAATAGTGATAAAGAGTCCAAAATCAAAGAAACCAAGGAACGTGTTTTAGAGGAGACAATCGGTGAGTAGTGGTAGAGCTTCAACATTTGCTGAGCCTAGGCGCATCCCAATTTCTTGAGGTAACTTAATTATTTAACACTTAAAACAATCCTAAGAGCCAGGTCACACACCACTGCTCAGGAGATTTAGCAGCAACTTCAGCATCTGCTATGAAATAGATAAGCAGTAAGCAAGGGTCAGGATTTAAAGGTAAGATGTGTCTGATTTTTAAGTATCATATTTTTGTGTACGGATTTGAGTCCCTCCACTCTGGTATGACCATTTTATTTTCCTGCAAAAAGTCAAGAAAGCGCTACAAAGCCTTAAGGGAAGCACAATTACCATTATCTGAAACCTACTGATATGATTCCTGGATTATAATTTCAAGACTGAAAGGTTCTTCCTCAGCAGCATTTTTTGAGGATTTATAACTTACCAGTTTATTATTTATGCCCTTATTTTATAACTCTTATTTTCATTTGACAGTTTCCCTCATTTTTTATGGTTCTGTATATGAATTTGTACTAAAAGTACAAACCCTCAAGCACTCACGTGTTTTAGACTATTTTCACTGTTATTTCTTCTTCATAGATTAAGAATCTCTGCTTCCCTTTGGCTTTGAAATCGGCCAGTATGAGGTTTCTGTTAGTTTTTCTTAAAGCTTTTTCTTTTCAATGAAGTTAAGAAGTTTCTTTCTTTTAAGTGCCAATAAGTAAATGACAAAAAGTGGGAAGTTATCAAAGGAAAAAAAAAAAATTACTTAGTGTCTTTCAGAAAGCTTCAGCTTGCACCCAGCAGAGGGGGTGCCCAGTAGGGCTCTGTACCCCGGTCATCTTCCTCTGTGAGCAGGCAGATCCCTGAGGTAGGGCGCTGCTGCCTCTTCTCTGCCGCAGGCAGGGAGGCCCGCGCCCGCTGTGCGCGGGAAAGGCTCCCTGGCCCTTCGCGCAGCATGTGCCTCGCTCCACTTGACCTGCATGTTTCTGGTTGAACAATTCTATCACACGTTTTCATTATGGATAAAGCACGGGGATAATGCTCCATGCTGAAATCAAGAGCATTCTCTTACACAATAAGCCACAGAGCTGATCTCATGCAATTATTTTGTCATATGCAATTTCATTCAACTTTATTTTTCCTTCATACTACATGCACCCAAAAGCACACCTAAAAATGCTTTTTAATTAACAATCATTGGATTGCTAAAAGGAACTTTACAAGAAACATTTTTGTCAGTAACTCTAATTAAATGTTTGTGGTTATTAAATAGCAGAAAAATATAATCTAATAGGAAGTGAAAACTTTCTGTCACCTTCTTGGAGATCAAGAATTTGAAAGAGGCTTCAATCTCCTCATTAACACGGGGTGGCTTTTAGAAACACTATGATGCTAACATCTAAGTAATGCATGCTGCATTTTATCTTAGTTACTTCTCTCTTTGCTGAGAAAAAAATACCCAATAGCCAAAGTTAAAGGAGAAAGAGTTTTTTAGCTCACACTCCATAGAGGCTTTCGCTGATTCTAAGACAGGTTGGATTCCAGACACTGTGGTACAGTGGGCTGGAATTACAGAACAGAAACAGTGGCTGGAAGGCAGAACACAGGAAAGCAAGAAGACAGAAGACAAGCCTCTTTGTGTCCCTCATATTTTAACCAGATTACTGGAATTAGGTTTGTGTCAAACCGATCAGTGGACTGATTTAGTAATCACGCACCCTTAATCCCAGCTGACTCAGTCCTAGCACTGCACCATGAGTCAATCACACACTGTAGATTCAGCCACCCCTAAAACACTGCACCTGTGCTTGAGGCTTTGGGGGGACATCTAGACACAAGGCACACAAGTTGGGAGATTTTGCAGGTATTTATCAAAGCACTTTCACATATGTTTATTTACTTGATATTTTGTACATGCATAAATAGTTTAGTCAGCACATTCTCTAGGCCAGTTATTAATCTTGCTTCTGAGTTTCTGTGATGTAGTGACAGACAGGACAATCCATATATCTTCATGGGACTAAAATTCTGAGGAACCTGAGTAGGTGGTTAGATACAAAAGGTAAAAAATTATAGGGCAGGCCAAATATCTCATCAGATTAAAGTGCCTGCAAGCAGGTGCTAGGGCTGGGAGTTTGATCCCCAGGCCTGCCGTGTTGGCCCAGCCTCAGGGGCATGCTGAGATGGTGATTGAGCCTGGGCATGGTGGCATGCACCTGTAATTCCAGCACTTGGGAGGCTGTAAACAGGAGGATCGCTATGAGTCTGATCTATTAGTGAGACCCTGAACACCCTGTAGACCCTTCCCTAAAAATACAGAAAAAAGAAAGGTAAAAAAATAGAATTTTAAATAGGAAGGTCAATAAAACTCCCTTGGAGAAGTGACATTTGAAGCAGTGAGAGAAAGCAGCATTTAAGTTGGATATGGGCCATCACAGAGGAGTGAATATTCCATGGAGTGTTACCTGTCATGCCAGCACTTGAGAAGGCAAGGATCAAGGACCTCAAATTTGAGCCCAAGCTGAGCACTTCTGTGACTTAGGAAGATTATGTCTCAAACTGGAGTGGGAATATGGCTCAGTGTGAAGGACCTGGGACCAGCTTCCAGTGCCAAATGCAAGCACGGCCATAAACTGCAATAGAATCTATTGAACTGAAGAGCCTTATAAGATCAGGTGTACTGGCACATACCTGTAACCCAATTCACTGAGGGGTTCAGGCAGAAGAATCACAAGTTCAAGGCCAACTTGCTCAATTTAGCTGGATGCTATATTCCATAACATAAATATGGGCAAAGATGGAGGGCAGTGCAAAAGACCCTGAGTTCCCTCTTCAAGGCCAAGAAAGTGAAAAAATGAATGAGGACACCAGAGGACTGCGGTGAAATGAGTATGGCTGGAGCTAAACAGAGAAATGGGGGGCTATTCTGCTGAAGGAGGATCAGCTTAGCATAGCTGAGGGCCTGGAGTGTATTGGAGTATCAGTGCAAGTGTGTACAAAGCTTTTGGAACAAAATGAGGCAAATGTTTGAAAGCTTGCAAACCTCAAGTTGAGCATTTGTTAGCATTTGTATGGAATGGCAGCAGCACTGGTTCAGTGGTTGCACAACTTTGGTGTCCCCTAAAGATGACACTGAGATGCTGACTACACCAAGGCACAAGAAAGGATGGATTCAGCTGGGAAATGGTACAGGGGACCTTCAGTGTGGTGTGAGGACGAGCAGACGGACGGGGGAACTTACCGATGACTTCCTTTGGACAGTGAAAGGAAAGAAAGAGTCAAGGGTGTGGGTTCCCCTGAACAAGGTGGTGTGGAGCATCACAGAAATGGTGAGCACTTGAGGGTGGACAGATTGAGGAACAGAACTGGTTCTGTTCATTGTGGAATGCTAATCTAGAGCTACTATCCTAGTCAAGTGCTTTTGCTGTGGTCATAATTATATAGCAGAATTATGAACATAGCAACAATGTCTACACTGCAGAAAATATAATAGTGGTATTTAAATCTACATAAGAAAGAACAGAGGACTTATATCTGGAATAGACAATCTTGTATGAGTCTTAGTGTATTTTAACATCAAATAACTAAAAATGCAAAAGAGAAGCCAGTAAAAGAGTTTGATAAAAAGTAACAGGTAGGGAAAAAATTAGCATGTGACTTCTCTTTAGCGGTGTGTGTACAAGTTTAAAGCAGTGGGTGGAGGGAGGTCTCCCCATTACAGAAGATGACCTATCATGTGGATAAAGCACAGCACAGACATTTTGTAATGGTGCATACCATTATTGTTTTTAAGTTTTAAAGATAATACAAAAATTGTTAAAAAATATTAGAAAACATACAGAATTCCACTAAACAAAATGATAGAAATTCAACACTGGCTGTTATATTGCACATTGTTGTCTTCAACTTAGTTGTTCAGATTATCAGATTTAAGCCTGAAAGACTGGTCAAAAATTATAAAAAATTAAAAAAGAAAAATCATTGAGCATCAACTGCTCCTTTCAAGAGACCAGCAGAAATCAGCTGTTCAATTACCCAAGCTTCTTCCTATGTGTATACATATATATTTCTTTCTCTTTTCCTCTTTCCTTTTCCTCCTAACAGTCATCCCTTCACTTTGAACAACTTCTTTCTGCTTCACAATATCCACTGTACCCTTCAGATCCCATTTCCTCTCACAGGTCCTTACACTAGGGAGACAATATGATGTTTACACAGGTGGGGTCTGATTCATGTCACAAAGTTGCTTGAACAGAGCAGGTGATAATGTTAGAGAAACAGCTACCAAAAGACGGCAAGAAAGCCGTGCTCTCTAACATAAGCTAACATCGGGACTGGTATTCTGAAATCTTTTAAAAGCTTGTTTTCTCTTCCCTAGTGATGTGGAGCTTATCATAAAACCATCTATGTAGAAAGATGAGAAGGTTCAGATGCAGAGGGATCCTGGTGGGAAACAGAGTCAGCTCCCAAATGTTGTGTTCAGGGGAAGAATATCCTTCAGAAGGTTTTTTTGTCCCCATGTTAGTCTGAGTCAGAGACAAAATGGCAAAATAAAAGAACCTCCTCTGGGAAACCCTAACTGTGGGCCAGCATCGCTCAGCTGAGCTCTTTTGAGGTGGGAAAAATCTCAAGTTGAAACTGTACACTAAAATGTTTTCTAAATCAGTTATCTCTTCATATCTAGCATCTAGGTAAGGACCTTGCAGAGGTCTCTCTCTCTCTCTCTCTCTCTCTCTCTCTCTCTCTCTCTCTCTCTCTCTCCACACACACACACCACATGCACGCACACACACACATCACACATGCACACACACACTCCCCACACATATCACACACACACACACCATTTCTCAAAAATTGCACACTTTTCTTAGAATTCTATCAGAAAAATAAATTTTAGAAGACTTAAAAGATTTTATACAGAATACATTATTTCTTGAGAGAGATGAATCAATAACCAAAAGTGTTACATATATTTGGAAATAATACCTGATATCAAACACTGCTGAGGTGTGGTACATAGTGTTATCTATGAGCTTTTTTTTACTTTCACTTTATTTATTTATTTATTTATTTATTTATTTATTTTTAGTAATTTTATTGAGAAACAAATAGCAATGAGACAGTTTCAAAACCAATTAGTAGGACAGTTTCAATAATTAGTACATTGCATATTGTTGTCTTCTTAGTGGTTATTCATAGTACAAGATGCAGCCATGATATCCTGTCCAAACACTATTAGAACAAATCTTTCTCTTCATTGAATTAAGAGAAAGTAGGTCTATATCTATCTGCACTATTTTGTATATACAGATACAAAATGGTCATTCATGATGAGCTTGAAAACAGAGGTGTCATGGCTTCTGTCTAGTTATCACCCAAAAGCCTCATGCAGTCATAGGGAGGCTCTCAGGAGTTTGGGATGGATCATTGTGAGTGTGTGTGCTGCACCTGCCCTGGAGCAGGTAACCTGCATTACAGTGTGAGGAGAGAAGGGCCCGCTAGCTGCCTGAGCTGCTGCCACTCCCTTTGCTCTCTTGCTCTTTTCTGCCACCATGAATGGCTGCTCCCTGCCATATGCCACTCTGCCTTCTAGCCAGCTGAGTATGGACTGAAACTCCCACTGACTGTGAGCTAAATAAGGCTTTCCTTCCTTCATTTTGAGTATCAGGCATTTATCTCAGCAAAGAGAGAAGAGTAACTGAGACAAGTGGCTTCTGCGCAAGAATAGGGAGGAAGCCATAACAGGACAGGGATGGAGAGGGAAAGGAGAGTCTGTCTATTTCCTATTGCTCCTCCAGCAAATTGCCAGACACTTAATAGCTTGAAACAACACAAATAAGTTAGTGTACCTTCTGGAAAACAGCGGTGTGAAGTGGATTTCCCTGAAATAGAACCAGCCCTGTCTGGGCTGCATTCCTACAGGAGCCTATAGAGAATCTTTTGTTTCATTGTTTTGTTTTGCTTTGTTTATTTTTACTTCTTCCTTTCATCATCAGAGTAGATAATCCGCAATCTAAAGTCTGCCTCCAGGACTGGCCAAATAGCTCAGGGGATTAAAGCACCTGCAAGCATGCTCAGGGGTCGGGGTACGATCCCCGGACCTTCCCTGAGACAGCAATTGAGACTGGGTGTAGTGGTACACCTATAATCCCAGCTCTTAGGAGGCTGTAAACAGGCGGATCACTACCAGTCTGATCCAGTAATGAGACCCTGAATACCCTGTAGACCCTTCCCTAAAATACAAAGTAAAAATAAAGTCTTCCTCCACAGTTACATCTCCTCTCTGACCCTTCTCTTTCCCTCTTTAATATTTCAAGGTCCTATTAGACTACGTTCTTCATGTTCAGAAAACTCATGAAATCTTACATGTCTTAAAATCCTTATCGATCATGGACAATTTGTCTTTGCCATATAAAGTAGTATACTCACAGGACGCTGGCTCTAGGATAGACAGTGGGTAGGAAAGGATGAAGTTGGGAAGAGAGTGTTCTTATGCTGAGAATAAGGAAATAGACTAAGGAAGCAGGACAAAGGTTTCTATTATTTTGTTTTCTTTTATATTTTATGGAAGGGTCTACAGGGTGTTAAGGGTTACACTACTAGATTGGACTCATAGTAATTTTCCTGTTTACAGCCTCCCAAGTGCTGGGATTACAGGTATGCACTACCATGCCTAGTCTCAATTGCTATCTCAGGGTGCTTTGGGGCAAGGCCAGCAGGGCAGGCTCAGGGATTGAACCCTGGGTCCCTGCACCTGCTTGCAGGCGATCTAATCCACTGGCTATTTGGCCGCCCTATTATTGTTACTTTAAATATGGAATGTTTCACAAATTTATGTGTCATCCTTGTGCAGGAGCCATGCTAATCTCTGTGTGGTTCCAATTTTAGTATATGTGCTGCCAAAGTGAACAACAAATAGATTTTTAAGAAAAGGAAAAAAAAAAAGAATCTTTCAACATATGTTTTAGAGAAGTACAGACCCTCTATTTCTCTTAAAGTGCATTTGAATGCGCATTTTAAATTCAGGAACTTATGTGAGGTTTATCTATTGGTCGAAATTATGCAATAGAGAGGGAGGAATAGTGATGCAGACAAGGAACTGATATTTGTATGGTCAAAATTTAATTGAGAGAAAGAACACGAACACCAAGCATGATGGCACAGCTATGATCTCAGCGCCAGGAAGACTGGCAGAAGGACTGCAAGTTTGAGGCCAGTATGAACTGCATAGCGAAAGCTTGTCTGTAAAGGAAATAAAAGATGAAATACTGTAGGAGGAGTGGTGTGTAAACCGGATGGAAGAAGTATACATGGTCAAATATCTTCACAAGGGTCATCTGGTCAGCATAGAAGGTACAGTGTTGAAAACATGAAGATATGATCTGATTGCTGCTATTGCTTTGGTAAAATAATCAGCAAGGTTGTCAGTGAAATCTGATACTTTATTGAAATGGAAGGAGGTAACAGCATTGCTCAATATAAAGTTATTTCAAAGAGAAATGGAAAGAGAGAGATGGACAGAGAGAGACAGAGAGACAGATAGAGACAGAGACAGAGAGACACAGAGAGTCAGAGACAGAAAGAGAGACAGAGAGAGAGAGATACAGAGACAGAGAGACAGAGAGACAGAGAGACAGAGAGACAGAGAGACAGAGAGACAGAGAGACAGAGAGACAGAGAGACAGAGAGAGAGAGCCTAAATTGCCGAATTCAGAACCAATAGTAAGGACCTTTGGGAAATTATAACAGACAGTACAGAGCATGACAGCCCATCCAGGATTTCCGGCATTAGTAGCCAGGCAGGGCCTGGAGTCAGAGTCCAGGACAGAAACACCCACAAGAAATAGAGATGTAGGTGCTGAAAGGAGTACAGCAATTGGTCTTTCAAAGATGACAACTTGTCAGCAGCACTTCCTTCATTCCTTCATACATTTAAAACCACAAGTTTTACTGAATGTACTTTCTGACCTGTAATGTCCTGGGTCATGTCAATTGCCATGTATTTGTATATGAATGAGCAAGCTTTCTTGGCCTAAAATGTGTAACACTAGACTTTTCAATAAATCATTTAAAGACATTAATATTTGATACCTTAATATATAAGCTATAATACTGATGACTGTAGTCATTCTTATAGAATGATAGTAATTGCTATCAATGCTGCTGTGTTCTTTGCAATAAGAATAATTAAGACCTTCTCTTCTGTTGTCTATAATGGAACTGTTGCTTCCAACATGATCACCAGACGTTTTTAATGGTAAACTATCAGGCTGCAGCAATTTTCCCAACAAGAAAAAGAGCAATAATAACATGAATACCAAGCCCTATATACACCACAGATTTTTAGGTACAATTTATATAAATGCTTTAAATGCAGTGATTCACTTAATTCCCCAATCAATTAGAATAATTAATGTGTAGTTTAAAATCTAATAGTTTTGAATTAGTATAAATGCTCCTGATTAATCTCTCACCCAAAGTTCAGTGTTAGTCAGCTTTATATTATTTTTAACAAAACTGAAAACAAAAACTCTAATAAAACTGAAAATATTTCTTTGGTTTTCTTTTTCTTGTTTCTATTTCTACATGTTTGATCTACATAGTGCACACATTCACCATGCAGAGACAGGACCTGTACACACAATGTCTTAGTTTTCTTTATTTTGACTCATGGTTTTGGAAGTTGCAGTTTGCAGTCAATAGACCCCACCATTCTAGGACCAGTGGTGAGATAAAATAGCTTTTATAATTATTTTGTTAGTAGACCGTTAAGAAAAACCAGTACCATGGACTTCTTTGTGCCCCTTTCGATATGAATCACAAAGAGAAGAATGCAGTTTTTTTTTCCCTTGTAATAGTAATGAAATGCTTAACAATGGGTAAGGCACTGAGACACAGCTTGTATCACTTGGTAAATTATACTCCAGGTAATCTGCACTGGTGATTAGGGAAGGCATGATTTCAGGCAGTTGTAAAGAACAGAGAAGTGAGGAGTTCTGAGCAGATAATTTTATGTTTGAGAAAAATTTGCAACTATCAAACAGTAAAAATGTTTCCCCTTATTAATAAATTTCCTGTAAAATGTACTTTCAGATTGCTGTGATTACCTGCATTCAAGCTCACAACCTGAAAGTGTTACTCGGGATGAATTATTAAAAGATTTCTCCAACAAATCACGATTGCAATGCTTAAATCTCTCAATAGTATAATAGTATTAAAGTTTTATTTGTAATATGATCTTTGTCTGAAATTCCATTTGGTTTCACCATATTTTAAAATATTTTCTTTTGATATAAACATGTTTATTTAATAGTGGTAACACTGAAAGCTTTAAATAATGTACATAAATCACTGAACGCCATTTCATCAAATTATTTTAGCTGCTTGTTTTTATTATCTTTCTATTAAACTTAATGTAATTATCATAGAAGCTATGAGCCATGATAATAAAATGCTAATTTTATGGATGTTGATATCTTAAGCAGTGATTTAATGTTGTTTACATAAAATGGAGAAAGATTGTGTAGCAATTTTATAGAGAACAAGGAAGCAATTCTGCATATGGCTAATTAAATTTTAATTCATTTCCATGAATGGAAGTAGACAATGTACTTATTTTTCATCTCATCCATAAAATGAAGCAGTAAAAATTAACATGGATTTTAGAAAATAGATCCATTGGTTTATAATTTTCTCTTAATAACTTATATCAAGAACAGCTACAGTACTTGGATTAGTAGCCAAATTCTCCAAACAAATATTCTACAGTCATAATCTCTGACCCCCCTACTCTCACTTTCCATACCACCATATCTAATGTTGGACTATATCCCACACTCTTAAAAGAAAAATAACTCTTGATTATTTTTCCGATCATCTATACATGAGTAAGTTCAATAATGCTTTTAGTCCCTTAACATATTTGCCATTTAAATATTATTAGTGTTGAGCTTTCTCTTAAAACATTGCACTTATCTTACAGGTCCCAGAAGTTATATTCATTCTTATGTGTCTTCTTCTTCTTTTTCTTCTTCTTCTTCTTCTTCTTCTTCTTCTTCTTCTTCTTCTTCTTCTTCTTCTTCTTCTTCTTCTTCTTCTTCTTCT
>NW_004524644.1:11054857-11056514 GCF_000260255.1 Octodon degus
AGGTGCTTTACTCTGCTAAGCTATTTGGCTGGCCCTTTAAGTCTTAATGAAATACCTATAAGAAGAATATTTGAGTCAAATATAATTTCTGTTTTTAGCTTTCTAAGGTCCACACTGATATCCATAGTGGTTGTACTAGATTACATTCCACCAACAATATGGAAGTGTTCCTGTCTGCACTGTCAGCTCTGCTAGCTTTTGTTATTAACTTTCTTCATGATAGCCATTCTTTCTTGCAGTGAGATGAAATCTCAGCATTGTTTTAATTTGCATTTCCCTAAGGACAGTTTGTCTCAGTTTCTGTGGTGCTATCACAAGATACTGGAACCACCAAGTTAAAAGAGAAAAGGTGTGCTGCATCTCACAGATTGCAGAGGTTCCAGTTCATAATCTGCTTTCTCCAAAGCAGGGTGGCATGGTAGAGGGGAATCTCAGAGGAGAGCTGGTCCATGCCCAGATAGGCAAGAAGGAACAGTAAGCAACAAGTCTACCTGCTGTCTCCCCCTTTATAGTCCATCCACATTATAAGCCTATTGATTGGTGTCACCCACACACAGATTGGGGCTTCTATTATTCAAACATAGAACTATGCTAAACTAATTTGTTTATCATGTATCCTTAATCCAAATATCATTCAGTTTAGATATAGCCCACACCTAAAAACTCACATGAGTGCACAAGGCTTTGAGGGGATATCTAGATACCAGCCTTATCATTCCTCCTCTGGCCCCCAAAGGACTTGCCTATATCACCTTATGTAAAAAGTATTTAGTTCATCTCTAAGAGTAGTTGAAGTCCCAACAGATTAAATATGCCCGAAAAGCCCAAGTACAAAATTCCTCTGATATCTAAGTTAAACTCTTATCTGTGAGACCCTGTACACAAGAAAAAAAAATAGTTAAACACTTCCAATATTCAATGCACAACATAAAAATTTCCATTCCAAAATATACAAATGGAGGAATAGAAAGCAATGGTACCAAAGCAAGTCTAAAATTCAGCAAGAGAAACAGTAAGTCCTATAGTTCTGTGTCTACCATCTGAGGCAATTTGTGGCAAGATATGAACTGCGAAGAGTTTGGGTGTCTCCATCTACCCATCTCTGCCGGTGGTGCTAGCTCTCATGGCTGCTATTTTAGAGTGGTCTTTCTTAATTTGTGTAGTTTTTACCCATAAAATCCATTTTCATGATTTCTTGAGTCTCCACTGAACATTTGACTTCATAATCTATTTTCATAGGGACACACTGCTGGCCCTCCATAGAGTTCTTGCAAAATTTGGGTGGAACTCTTTCTGATCCTACAGTTCTTGCATTATGCATGCACCTGAAAAGCTTCATGTGGATGACACCAAGATCCACCGTCAGCTGGAGCAGCAGCCGTGCTTCTTTGTCTCTTCTATGTAGGCCCTGAATGTCTCCACTGATAAGTGCTATGTGCTCAATCCCAAAGCACAAATTCCCTAGTACATTCCTGTATGTATGTATGTATGTATGTGTGTATCTATCTGTCTGTCTATCTATCTATCTATCTATCTATCTATCTATCTATCTATCTATCTATTATCTATAGTCATAAAATGTCTAAGATAAGTCAGAATATTATATATACATTAAATATCAAATCAATAGGTTGACTTTACCCACTGTAACCCTAGA
>NW_004524644.1:11056614-11057130 GCF_000260255.1 Octodon degus
AGTCTCACATTGTTCATCTTTGCATCATCTTGGCAGGTGATGAATTATTGTTTCCTGCATCCTCGTTGTTTTTAAGAGATCCTTTCTTACCTTTTCACTAGCTACACCAGCATCTTCAAGATCTGAAACTCTGTCTTTGCATTCACTTAAACGGTTTTGCAAGCTTGTGATTGAGAGTTTCATTTCCTATGTATTTCTTTGACTCTCCTTCATGCGATCTATTTCTTTCCTGTATTACACATTCAAGGAATCCGTCATTTTTCTAATCTTCTCTACTTTTTATCAATATCTTCCTTAGAAGCAATTAGAAATTCTTTTACTGCAGTGTTTATCTCATATTGGGTTTCCTGCTTATGTTTCTGAAAGGTGCTTCTTTACTTCATCTGCTACGAGTTCTGAGAGTTCTTCTTTTATTTCAGAAAAGAGTTGTGCTCTGATTGCCTCTCTATCTTTCTGCTGCTGCTTATTTACTATCGACGCTCTTGATTCATGCATTTGAGCCGAGCTGGTGTCCTC
>NW_004524644.1:11057230-11059690 GCF_000260255.1 Octodon degus
TCTAAGATAAGTCAGAATATTATATATACATTAAATATCAAATCAATAGGTTGACTTTACCCACTGTAACCCTAGAGCAATATTCAACCACAGTAAGATATATTCAACTCTATATAGATTTGTATTGGCAAATAGTATGAGATGAAGTATACAGATAAAAGAGAAAAGAAATTGATTATGAAACATAAAACAATAGGAGATGCAAAAAATATAGCATGTTTAATGTAAAATGTCCATTTCAAGAGTGAAATGAAGTTAGCAGTATTGGATAATAGTAACATAGAAGACCAAAAAGGAGGATGATAAATAGAGAGCAGTGAGTAACTTGAGGAAAAGAAAGTAAGAATAAGCCTAAGGGAAGAAGTTGAAAGAGACAAAAAAGAATAGCAAGAGAGAGATAAAGTAAAAAGAGGGCCTACTCAAACAAATAAAACAGCATAATATTAAAAAGGGTAGTAAAAGGGCCAGCCAAATAGCTCAGCAGATTAAAGCACCTGCAAGCAGGCATAAGGGCGGGGGTTCAATCCCTGGGCTTGCCTTGCTGGCCTTGCCCCTGGGGTGCACTGATACAGCGATTGAGACTGGGTGTGGTGGCCTGGACCTGTATTCCCAGATCTTGGGAGGCTGTAAACAGGTGGATCTTCATGAGTGCAATCTAGTAGTGAGACCCTGAACAACCTGTAGACCTTTCCCTAAAATACAGAAGAAAGGGTGGGGGGTGAGGTAAAACTTCACCATCTACCAAATGAAAAACAAATAGTAACACTAAAAGAAAGTACCAATAATGGAGGACAAATAGGTGAAATGAATGGTCAGAAAACAAAGAGAAAACAAGAAAGAGAAATAAGTTACTACACATTTTCAGAATAATATTTTCTTCCTGCACTAATAATGTCGCCTTTTTCTTTATACTATGGAGGGCTCTCCATTCACAGCATCCTGTCTCTGTAATCCCTCTGTGGCTACTACTCAAGCTGTGGTTGCAAGCTCTGGGAGGGTGTGAAGATGCAGCTTCTGAGGCTGGTTGCACACCAACCCTGTGGGTTACGGAGTATGTATCCAGGTGTCATTTGGACTGTGTCCAGACACAAGAGGTAGAGGGTCTCACCTTGGGATGCCCGGAGAAGATCCAGTTCTGCCAGTTTAATGTGGAGGGTTTCAGTAAGGGCACAGCCTGCTGGTTAGTGTGTCTCATAGTTGTCCACAGTACCAGGCAAGACAAGTGAGACCCTTGCCAATAACCTGGCAGAGGGCTGGCCTGTTGTGTCCGGCAGGTGCTGTACATGGAAATCTGTGAGATAGCAGGATGGAGACTGATGCACGCAGAGTGGAGCCAGTGTGCCCGGTGCTGATGGACACTGCCACAGACCAGGTGTACCAGACAGAGACCAGAGCAATACTGGAGCACCCTGTGCAAATGCATGGCTCCAGGGCATTGGCACTAGATGCCTGACAGAGCATCTGCTACGCCTCTGATTGGAGCATGTCAGTGACAGCTCAGCGTAGGCTTAAACAAGCCCAGCGTGCAAAGTGACACATACATTTTTTCTGAAGATATCAAAATATCACTCTGTACAATCTCATTTTGTACAATGTAAATGCATGTAATACATTAAATAAGTGACTTACAATTTAAAAATATAAATGACAGTTGGAATTATTATCTGAAATATAGTTGGATTTATAACCTGACTACTATAAGAATACCAAAAGAAAAAATATAAAAATGTAAATATAACTTCTTTTTTTAATTTATTGGGAAAAATAAATATATGTATTTAGAATTAGCCAGCTGGACTCAGTTTACATGATCCCAATTTTGTTGGCAACATCCAATATATCATAATGGGGAGCCGGTTGAACATATGCCTTCTTCTCTCCATCAGGCCTGATTAGGGTATTGACCTTGGCAATATCGATGTCATAGAGCTTCTTTACAGCTTGTTTGATTTGGTGATTATTAGCTTTGACATCCATAAGGAATGCACGTGTGTTATTGTCCTCAATCTTTTTCATGACTGATTCTGCGGTTGGGGGGGAACTTGATGATGCCATAGTGGTCAAACTTGTTTCTCCTGTGGTTTTACTTTGAAGGAAATTTGTGCTGCTCCCAGAGCCACAGTATCTTGTGACAGCCAAGGGTGGGTGACATTTGTATCTTCTTTTTGTGGCTGTGGATGGCTTTCTTGGCCTTCAAAGCTTTCACATTGGCTTAAGCTTTGAGAGGAGCAGAGGCTTCCTTCTCTGCCTTCAGCACCATCTTGTTAAAAAAGTAAATATAACTTCTTCAAAGTAGTAAGCAACAATCACTAATAGATCAATCCTCTAAAGTTTTTGGTATGTGAATATACTCACCATATGACTATGAGAACAAGCCTTCACCAAACAGGCTTCCTAATGTCCTTCCAGTATGATTCATTTTTATCCACCTTATAAGCACAATGAACCAAACTAAAACCT
>NW_004524644.1:11065794-11073290 GCF_000260255.1 Octodon degus
TCATTTTGTGTAGCACTGTCTCTGCCCTTTGTTGTAGATCTTTGCTGTAGTTATAGCCTTCACAGGTACTGAAGTTAAGGTGGAGCTCTACAGAGTTTGGACTTATCCAGCTGAGTCTGGCTTAGGTCTGGCTGCTGTGCTCAGCTCCTTCCCGCTGTGGCCCAGGGCTAGGACTGGGTCTGGGCATTCCCGGAAGTCGGCAGAAATTCCTACTGAGCGGGAGGGGTGGGGGAAGTAAGGCGGAGGGGTGGGGGGCAGCTGGAGGGAATGGGAGAGGGTCTGGCCCACGCTGCGCCTGGGCTGGGACTGGTTCCCCCGGCGCAGGGTAGCAGGAAGCTGTCTGCACACTCACCGCACCGCTAGGACTGGGTCTTGACAATTCTTTTTATCGAAGAGCATAATATATTTAACTGCATTAACTTTTTATTTTTATAATCATTTTTTCAGTACCCCCTGTGTGTTAACAAATATTCTAGTGTTTTAAAAATACCCTTTTAGTACTTAGAAAGCCTGTATAACACAGTTCTAGCTTTTATAGCACCTGTGTCAGTACATACACAACTTCAAGAAAGAGCAATTCATTTCAGTTCATGTTTTCAGAGCATGTAGTCCATGGTTAGTTAGTTCCAAGACAGGAACATCATGGAGCAAAGTTGTGACACAGTGAATTTACTTCTTGTATGGCAGCCTCAGAGCAGATCAGTTCTCTGCCACCTCAGCAGTGGTGAGAGGCCAGGTACTGCATCCAGGTGGAACCTCCTTGCACCACACAGACACACGTAGAATGAGTTTCGCTAGTCCACACACAGTTCGCAGCCCAGTCATACTGAGAACTCAGCCTAAGCATTACATCTGCATAGTAAGCAAAGAAAGGGAGGCACACAGGGACTAAGGAACTTGCCAAAGGCCAGGAATTGAGTTTAGATTATGTAATACGTGAAAGTGGACAGTCTTGCTCAACTCTGAATATTTTCCCCTTTCATATTTATTCCTGTGAAACATTCACCACTTCATACTTCACAATCAAAGGAATATTTATTTACTTTGGTAAATTTTTAAATAAATAATTTCTCATTTGTTTCATGCTACCTGAGTGAGGTACACACGCACACTAGTAATTAATCATAATAAAGTCTCCCCACCTTTGCAGTAGATATAAGGACTATGATAGAGTCTACATATCTCTACCCATTAGCTGAAAGGATAACAAATGGTTTGAGTCCTGTTCATTGAACCAGTTGAAAGATGTAGTATTACTATTCACAAGGCCTTTTCCATATGTCCATATCCTAGTAAAATGAAATATTTTCTGAACTGAAAATGATTATAAACACATTGTCAGGACCCTCATCCTTACTGCAAGGCTCCTTTTGGCCCCAAACCAGGGCCAAACCCCAGAGAACAACTCCATCCAAATTTGTATCTTGGGGCTGGTCAAATAGCTCAGTGGATTTAAGCACCTGCAAGCAGGCGCAGGGGCCAGGGGTTTGATCTCCGGGTCTGCCCTGCCAGCCCCACCCCTGAGGTGTACTGAGATGACAATTGAGCCTGGGCATGGTGGTGCATGCCTGTAATTCCAGCTTTTGGGAGGCTGTAAACAGGTGGATCACTAAGAATCCAATCTAGTAGTGAGACCCTGAATACCCTATAGACCCTTACCTCCCCCCCCAAAAAAAAAAGTGTATCTTGGAACCAAGCTGGGGAAAACCATAGAAACTCTCTTTTTGTTAACATTGAAAGTTCCCCACAGGCCAGATAGCCCTGTCAAGATTAGCTCTGCCTCGGCTGTTCCAGCTCACAAACACCCTCCCCTAAAAACTCTATAAAATCCCCTGTCCCCTTTTATTCAGGTCTGTCTCAGTTCACTAGAGAGCCAGCCCACTTGCTCCTACCTCCAATAAATCTTCTCATGTCTGATTACCTCATCTGGTCAATTGCATGAGTTCACACCTATATGCATACATTTCTTCATGAATCCTTAAAGTTACTCAGGTAAAATAAAATATATAATACAATCATCTGAACTATTAACCTGTGTTCATTCTGTGGGTGCATAAAAGTAGAATTTTTACATCCCATCTGTCACAATTTAGAAGAAAACACCCCCCCCCAAAGATCAATATATTCAAACTTGGAGCTTTTAGAAGGCAAGTGGCTCTTGGAACGATATATTCATCAAAGGGTTAATCCATCAAGGAGACTATAGACCAAAGTGTTATTAGGAGGTATGTCACTGGGCATGTAGCCTAGATGGATAGATGACTGTCCCTCACATCTCCATAATTGCATTTTTTCTCTCTCTACCTACTGTCAAGGGTTGACCAGCTATCCTTTGTATACCTTTCTACCAGGCCAGTGTTGCCTTGCACCCAACTAGTGATAAACTGCCCCCCCTCAAACCATGAGCCAAAATGAACGTAGACATACATTGCAAGCATCAGATGTCTTGTCACAACCATGGTAAGGAGAATTGACACCCATTTGATGCTAACTTCTCCATGATGATTTAAGTGGCCATCTGACTCATTATTCAGGATATGATTGAAGCCTAACTCTCAGACCCAAGGAGCTCAGACCACTGACTAAACATTGCAAGTTAAATTCACCTTTTAAAGAAAATGTTTCTTTAAATAAGGTGGTAGCATGTTTGTATCTGAGCCAAGATATTTAAAGCCACACAAACATTTTCTCTAAGCTCAGAATCATGTAGTACAATGTGTTTCAGAATCACTGTATGAATCATTGTTTGGGATAATGAGTTGACACAGACACAGCTCAGTGTAAAGTAATCACAGACCAACAGCTTCAGCAGTATTACAAAGACTTTGAGATACCACGAGAAAATAATGAAAGACTTGAAACTGAGATAGATTCTCCAGGCCCTATGCAGTTAACCTTTAAAAATGTCATTTGAAGCGATTGAAAAGAACCAATACGGTAGTTTAAGAAAAATGTGTCATTATGAAATGTTACTCTAAAAAACAGTCTTTGATAGAACCAGTTTTTCCACTGGAATGCATACACACATTCAGATTTTGCAAGGGTAGATGGAATTGTGTTGTTACACTGAAACTGAACAATACAAGAAAATATATTGTTTACTTTAATGAAGAACAGAAATGATATTGCAGAAATCATTTTTTCGCTCACTATTTTTTTAAGTCAATGTCACTTCAAATCTTTTTCTTTGCTGTGTTTGCTGACTTGAGTGGCCCCTAGAAAATTGTATAATAAAGAATGATGAAAAGCAACATCGGATTGATTTGCTAATTTAGTTGGATTTTTATAAACTATAACCGTTCATCTTACTATTTTGAAATTGCAGTATCCATTTTTTTTATCAAAGAGGAACGTACAAAATAAAGCAATTTTATACTGAAGAATGTAAACAGTACATATGTGAGATACAAGGAAGAGAGACACTGCCAACAGAAAAACTAGTTGAAAACGTTAGATATTCTTATCATGGTGAAGTTGGTAGTCATTTGCCATTCACTTGTGGCACTGTCGCAACCTAAGAGAAAACCAGGATCTAAGGAATATAAACAGGAAAAACAAATTTTCTGTGTACTATTGTCTTGAAATCTTGATATTTTCATACTTACTATCTATTTTGTATTAAACAAAATGTCTAATGATCTTTTTCCATCTTGTAGGATTGCTGCATATCTGTGTAAAGGACGAGAAAGCGGGAGGGGGCCCTCCACGTCACGGCTTCGCTGTCATTGTGTAGTTACAGCCTCCAGGACTCAAAGGTTCAGACTTTCCGTTTGAAGCACTAATGCTATATGTGGAGTAGAAACAAGCGAGAGAGGTATCCTAGAAACTCCTGGGATCTCCCTCAACTAAGTCAGTTAAAACCATACAGTGCATGCAACGGGTACAGATGAGAGGATGCAGCTCCTCTGCAGAATGCCAGGAGCTTTCTATCAAACACTCATCATAGACACAGAATTGTTCAGAAGGAAATCACACCAGAGCCTCAACAGACAGCTCAACTGTTACTTAAATAATCCTACCTAAATTCTACTGAAAATTTATAAGTTTAAACCCCAGAACCAAAGGGACAGAGTGGAAATCCAAAGTTTATAATGAAGAATGGGCTTTGGACAGGTTTTTATCTTGCCCTCTCTCATTACACACACACACACACACACACACACACACACACACACACACTAATTATTCCCTGAAAAATGTGATATCAGCACAATATATTCATGTCCACGATTACTGATTAACAGATTCTCCGTGCCATTTCACAATATTGCAACTGTGGTTATTGTTATTTACAGAGCTGGGGGCAAACCATGGGCCTGATGCATGCTAGACAAGCTTTCTACTTCTGAGCTATCTTGACATCCTCTCCAAGTTGCTTTTTGGAAGCAGAATACAATTAAACTTATTTTGGATAAGATATTGAATTTCTAGAGGACACTCATGCCATTAAGCTCTTCAAAGTGCAAGGATCATAAGTAACATTTGAAAAACGTAGTTTTGCTTCTGTTTTCATTTTATGTTTGCAAAAATCTCTGTGAGATGGTGATTATTATCAGCCCCATTTCACAGAGGAGGGCACTGAACTTGAGGGATTAAACAGTTCATTAAAAGGCACTTAGCCAATAAGTGGTTAAACCAGAATTACAGATGAAGCGTTCTAACTACAAAGACGTTTTGCTCTTCTTCACATCAATATCTCATCAATTCTCATAGAAACATTTTAAATGAGGCTTTTAAAAGACATAATCTGTCTTTCTGACTTATAGTCAATGAATGACTGAAAGTGGCAAGAGGAAGAATTCCCAATGAATGAATTCTGCCTTATTGCTGTGAAAAAAAATTGTCTCTTAGAACATCAAAGAAATACTTAAAGAACAATTATATGTAAATGTTTTACATATTTATTAATCTAGCCTTACCAAATTGAAAAGAGAAAAAAGCTCAAGGATCCCCAAAGACATTTTCCAGGATACAGTTAGTAGTGCAAGCTTAGGCTAAGAACAGTGGACACTATTGGAACCTAGTGGAGTGAGAACTTAATTTTATTTTCCTGACAATACAAGAATGGCTCAGTGGTCTAAAGCACCTTCTTAGGACAAGCTTAGCAAAGCACAGGGACTGCGGTTCAATACCCGAGCACCACATGCCAGCCAGCCCAGCCCCCTGGTGGGCTGAGCTGGCCACACACACACATAAATAAATAAAATTTAAAATAGAAGGAAACATGGAACAAAAAGTCAATATCCATTTCTCAAATATCTACTAGGTATAGTTGTGTACAGTACTCTCAATTAGTTTGTAATACATAATACATATATCAATCAGAAGAATTGGAATATGTATGTGAATTTGAAGCATTAATTTAGCTTCAAAAATTTTTTTCTACAAAAACTAGCAGCTAACAATAAATGTGTTTATATAAAGATTTGTTTGAAAGAAAGAGGGAGATATATGGAATCTCTTTCATAACCAATCAGGCACTACTATAAGTATTATTCTTTTTTATCTGTATTTTAGGAAAGAGTCTGCAGGATTTTCAGGGTCTCACTACTAGATCAGACTCAAAGTGATTCTCCTGTTTATAACCTCTCAAGTGTGGGATTACAGGCATGCACCACCACACCCAGTCTCAATCCCAGTCTCAACACGCCCTGGGGGTGAGGCCGCCAGGGCAGGCCTGGGGATGGAGCCCCCAGCCCCTGTGCCTGCTTGCAGGTGCTTTAGACCACTGAGCTATTTTATTTTAATTTTTGACTGCTAATGAGTTTATCATTTCAGAGAAAAAGAGTTAACCATGAATTACTTTACTGCATATACCAAGTATTCAACTGGATCTCATATATATTGACATTGTAAAATCTGTGTAGTTGTAGAATTGAGTGTTAAGCACAGTCATACTAGAATCAAAATGAAATAACATTTTAAAGTCATTGATTCTTCTTTTATATACATTTTATATCCAGTGCTAATTGAAAGTATATGAAAGAAAATGTAAAGCAAAGACATTCTAGCTTCCACCCTTGATCTGTGGGTCTTCCAGTGCAGATCCATGAAGTGACTTGAACAGATTGTCCTGGGCTCTTGGCCTCCAGTTGGACTCATGGTGGGCATTATTAGGGACTCCAGGTTTTCAGCTATACTCACAAAGGACATTATTGTGGCATCCAGAACCTCAGCTGGGTTCTTTGGTCTCCAGTGTGTGGACAAATTTCTAGCACTCTATCTTTGTATATAATTCTTTGAGTGACTACTCTAAATAATCTTATAAAATATGTGTCCTCTGTTGTATTGTTCCCCTTGCCAAGCCCCAGGCTATGACACTGACCAACAATGTAGAAGACTTTTACTTCTTTTGAGATTTGTTGATGGTAGCCATTTTTTCTAGGGTCAGATATTGTCTTAGTGTAGTTTTAATGTGCATTTCTCTTATAGCTAACAGTGTCAAAAATTTCATGTATTAATTTCACATTTGTACATCTTCTGATAAGTTCCTATTCATTTCAGTTACCTTGTTTTAAATTGGATCATTTATTTGGAGGTGTCAAATTTGTTTGAGTCCTTCATATATTTTAGATGCTAGTCTTGAGTCTGAAAAATAGCTGGCAAAACTTTTTTCTCATTCTGTAGTTTAGCTCTTCACTGTTGGTTGCTTCCTTTGACATGCAAAAATCTTTTAATGTGATATTATCTCATTTGTCAATTCTTAGTATTATTTTGTGTCATTGAAATTCTATTCAGAAAAAACTATCACAGGAAATAATTTTTATAATTCATATTTATTCTAAAGTGTATTCTAACCAAAATATGTGAAGGTTTAGTTAAGGAAAGACTTAAGTGAAAATGATAATTGTAATATTGCAATAAAAAGAATGTATCAATCACACGATTGAGCAAAATCTGAAAAGTTAGGCATGAAGACTTTAGGAAGACATGAAATATGAAGACTTTTTAGGAAGACATGAAATAAGATTATGGCCTGGAGAACTAGGATGAAGGAAAACAAACAGGAGATATGGCAGTCATAAGACAAAAAATCAGATTATTTTCTCCCAAAGCCAGCTTATTCTGAAAGGGTCTGTTCAATGTTTCTTCAGACCAAGGTGGGTCAGAGTTTAGGGGCCTAAAGAAATAGAGAAACTTTGCCAAATAAACATTTTGTTTCCATTAATCAATATAGCCAAAATGGTTGAGTATGAAGTAAATAGTGGAAATTGAAGAGTCTTTAACTGGACTTATGACAAACTGAGAAAATTTTATAGCAAGAAGGAATGTTACATCACAGGCAAGAGTGTATTTGTACTAAGGAGCTTCCTGGAACACAAGACATTGGGACAACTTTTTTATCCATCAGTACTTCACAGTTTCATAGAATAACATTAATTACCAAGTACTTTTTCTGAACTAAATAAAAATTATGTTTCTTTAACAATTATCCTTTGTCTTCCAAAATAGAAATTCTTATTGTGAATAATCAATTTCAACAAACTCTGCTTCTC
>NW_004524644.1:11074442-11077161 GCF_000260255.1 Octodon degus
CTTGATAAAAAATACCTGTTGTATGTTATGCCTAAAATGTCTGATATTCAGACAGATAGTGAGATTAAGCTTAACAGCCTAGGTTGTATGGTAATATGATAAGCTTCTTATGGAGGGTTAACAACCTAAGTTTGCAGACCAAAAATTAGAGAAAAAGGAGGGCAGCAAGGACAGCCAACATTTTGGCCCTAGCCTTCCAAGGTCAATTAAGACTCAGGACATATGAGAACATGTACGGTAACATCATGTACCTTAGTTGTGTCCCACATTTTCTGATCAAGGAGATTATAGGGCCAAAGAAGACAGTGATCAATGATGTAGAGTGTGCCTAAGGAGAGTCACATGGAGAGAGAATATTCTCTCAGGCTTTCACAGAGAGCAAATTGGCCAAGCAATGGCCGTGAATCATCCACATGGGTGACACTGACAAAGGTTCTACAACCTCAGGTACAGGATCTCAGGATAAATCCTGAGGGGATTTCACTGACCTTATCAGATGCAAAAGCTACAATTCTTGCTACATAGGTCTTGCTTCATCATGTTCTTAGCCATCCAGCAGAAAAGTAAAAAAATGAAGTATAAGAAGTAAAGCCATGTTATTACGTTGAGCTGTAGGGGACTCAGGTCAACAACTTCTAACATTGCCAGTCAAGCATAAGACATAATATTATTTCAGATTACTGGACTATTTTGGAATATTTTGCTGAGTTCACACACCTATAATATTTAAATGACAGAACTAAACAAAAAAGGAGATACATGAATGACCATTTTGTATCTGTGTATTCAAAGTGGTTAGGATAGATATAGAGTTACATTCTCTTAATGAATAGAGAGATTTGTTCTAATAGTGTTTGTAAATAGGATATCATGTCCACATCTTGTACAAAAAATAACCACTAGGAAAAAAGTATGTAATGTGTCAATTATTGGAACTGTCCTACCAATTTGAATTGAAATTGTCTCATTGCTATTTATTTCTTGATAAAATTATGGAAAAAATCTTATTAATAAAATCTCATGAAGCCTATAATGTGAAGTGTGAGGTAGTCATAAAATTTAGTATAAAAAAACAATTCCTTAGCATGTTTTACACTTGAAGTTACTCCTTAGCACCTTTTGATTTTTCCTATATACGATGACATAAAACTTATTCTTCCTGTTTACACTCTTCTGCCTTTGCCTCCCACCTTCAACAGGCTGAGACACATCTTGTCTGTAATTTTCTTGACTGCTAAGTGGCCCATTTAGAAGTAAAAGAGACAGAATAACTCCAGTCATATGTTCTAAGTCTAGTTTCTTCATTTTTTTCTAGAATGACAAGAAAATCATATTATTCATGAACACTGGTATATATAAAAACTTGAACAAGGCTTTGTACTGGTAGCTTTTTAAAAAAAGCAGAGATGCAGGCAAATTATTTTTATTTCTCTTAGCACACAACTGTAACATAACACCCAAACATTGCGTGTGGTAGGCTTGTGTGGTATTCTACGCCTATATCCCCAGCACTGAGGCAACTGAGGCAGGAGAATAACTGTGAGTCCATAGTGAGACCGTGTCTCAAAAAACAAAATAATAATAGCAATTTTGCATGTAGAAAAATTGAAGCACCTGCATCAAAACAACAATAATAAAAGTGGTTCCCCAAGAAACTCTTCCCAAATTTTCTTTCAAGTCCCACCAAAATCAACAACTCAATTAATGGAGTCTCTTTAATTTTCTCCATCAAAATGATGACCATTGAAACCACTCCCACCACGATGCTTTATGTAATGCCTACAGAAGATTAACAGTTCTTATTCTGATAAGTGGGTATTAATAGCCACAAACCTAAAATGACCATAAATATTGATAAATACCATGCATTGTGATGGCTATAAGTGTGGTCCTCAATAACAATACAAAAAGTTCAGATATAACCTAAATATTTTGATATATGTTATAGTTAACAATGAAAAGTTACTTTCATTTATAATAAATGGTATGAACAATCTTAGGCTGATAAATTTTGAATTTTCAATGAAATAGTAAAGGCAACATAAAAATTTAAATAAACTCCAAATTTAATAAAATTGAACCATAAATGGTCCATAAATTATCACTATGTTAATGTTATAGTGTCTAAAAATCTGATATGTAAAAATTGAAAAAGAAGGTATAAAACTGGCCAGGGAGATAGCTCAGTGATCTAAGCCCCTGTCTACCAAGCTCAAGAACCCAGGTTTGATCCTCAGTACCACATGCCATGCAGGACCCCAAACCAGGCATGGTGGTACATGCCTGTAATCTCAGCATTAAGGAGGCTGAGACAGGAAGATCACTATGAATCTGAGCTGTACTGTGAGATCCTGTACCAAATAGACAGATAAATAAATATTTTAAGAAGGTATGAAACTGGTGTTATCCACAGATACATAAATTTATATAAAATAATACAATATAATTTTCACATAAATGATTTATTCAATTTTCCAGTTTGTCAGTCATTGCATATTTGGTAACACTCAATTGAAATTTATTTTGTAACATGAATGGATGTCATCAACATAAGAAGTATCCCCTACCGGGAATTTTCCCAAAGGAACCAAAAACATCATATTATAGTGATATATGTGTACCTATGTTTATAGCAGCACAATTTGTGATAGCCAAATCTTGGAAACAACCAAGATGCCCATCACCTGAGGAATGGATGAAAAAGATGTGGTATTTTTGT
>NW_004524644.1:11077261-11080302 GCF_000260255.1 Octodon degus
GGACCTGGGCTAGGATTGTGTCTGGGGGCTCCGGGACGGGGCAAAAATCCCTACTTGGCGGGAGGGGTGGGGGGTGGCCCGAGGGGGTGGAGAGGGTCAGGCCCACTCTGCGCCTGGGCTGGGACTGGTCCCGCCGGAGCAGGGTAGCAGGAAGCTCTCCGCACACTCACCGGACCTGGGCTAGAACTGGGTCTGGGGGCTCCCGGAACTCGGCAGAAAATCCTACTCGGTGGGTGGGGGGGGGGAGGCACTGCAGAGTGGTGGGGGGTGGCCCGAGGGGCTGGGAGAGGGTCCGGCCCACGCTGCGCCTGGGCTGTGACTGGTTCCGCCGGCGCAGGGTAGGAGGAAGCCCTCCGCACACTCACCGGACCTGGGCTAGGACTGGGTCTCATAAATGTTCATTTCACAAGAAAAAGAGAGATTTCTGATACAGTACTGACCTTGCATACTATTATAGATACTATAATAATTGGAAATGATATGAACTTTTAAGATATATGTAGGCTGTAATTCAGCTATCCAACACTCAGGTGTGTTCCCCCAGAATGTGCACACCTTCACACCTGTGTCACACACAGATTTGTTCATAGTATCATTCTACATAAGAACTAAAGCCTATCAACATTGAATTTTCTAATTGTAGTTGAGGTGGATAAATTACATACCATGGTGCAACAAAAGTTAGCGGAGAAAATTACATAGGGCAACATGAATCATTCTGGTAAAAATGATATGGAAGTCAGTTGGTAAGAGAGAATATCTCATGCTTGATTCAATGCAAATAAATTTTTAAATATGCAAAAAATATATCAGATATAAGGATGGTGTTTACATGTGGAGAGGAACAGGAACCTATTAGGACAGATGGAAGGAGGGGTCCAGCAGCCTGACCTACTTGCTCTGGTCTTTGATGTATAGATATTCCCATCTTGGTTCATTGCAGCACTTCACCCACATAACTCTTCATGTCTTCTAATTCTTTATCCTATGAAGCATGCTTCATAGTAATTTTTAATTACAAACAAAGTAACTGCCAAAATATTAAAATGTGAAAGGGCAGATAAATATATCCTGGGCATGAAGCATTCTGACAACTTCATTCTGTAGCCATAGAGAAGAACATAGAACCCAGAAAAGAGAGGAAATCAACAATATGGAGTATCATTTAATGATTGTTCTGCTTGGTTCATGCCTTTTACTTTTGTAATGGAAAGAAGACAATCTTTTCTAGACTGGAATATCTTATACTTGGCTTCTGGCTTTAGAACACTAACTTGAAAAACTGGATTGTTTCTAATTAACCTGATGAAATAAGCAATTTAATCTCTATTGACTATACAAAGAACTTTATCTGTTGATGGTAAAAATCAATTAATGTCATACATACACATTACACACAGCAATTCATAGATAACTTTCCAATTTTCTTTTTTACATTTTGCATTTTCTGTTACTTTTTAAATTTCAAACATATCAGCATAACTCGAATCACCAAATAATTTAAGAGACTTTACTATGACTTTGTGGCACTTATCAAAACCTTCTTTTCTTCCACTACAGAGTAAGTAAAGCCCCATAGAGTATTTAGGACCAACACTCCAAAGTAATATTCCAGAATACAGAAGTTGCAAGTGCTACCCAAATTTCTAAGAGTTTATGCAAATAGTTAACCTTCACTGACTTCAAAATTATAATGCTATTCTAATAGTATTATTGTAAGTGTAACAATTATCATAAAAATGATATGACTTTAGATTCACTGGCTGGATCCACTCATTTGTAGCCACTGGTTTGTCCAATGCCATGATGAGTAGTTTTCTTCTAATAAAAATAATCTGATTTGTTTGCAGAATATCAAGTAACAAAGTGAAATTACAGATTAAGAGAGACTATGAACATTATTATTTATGGAAGAATAATTACTAACACAATTTATTTTATGCATTCCATAATACCCTACCTTCTTTAACTGATATAAAAAGTGGTCAAATTTGCCTTATCCTATACTTGTTTGCTAAAGCTGTTGAATAAATCACTAAAAATAGAGGCTCCTTAAAACAGAAATTTATGTTTTACAGCATTTGAAGCAAGAAATGTAACCTCACAGTGTGCAGCATTGGATCCTTCTGAAAGCTTGAGGAGAGAATTCCTTCTACACATCCTTAGTAGGGCCAGAGGCCATTCATGCAGCGGGAACAAATGTGTGAGACACAGACATTTGCTTCTCACACGTCTGGCTTTGGTAGCTGATCAGAATTTTGTCTTTGCTTCTAGGAAAGGGCCATCATGGGCTGGCCAGATAGGTCAGTGCACTAAAGTGCCTGCTTAGGCAGAGAGCTGTGGCCAGGGTTCAATTCCCCAGAGTGCCATACCAGCCCCTCCCCTGGGGTGTGCTAAAACAGTAATTGAAACTAGATGTGGTGGCTTATGCTGTAATCCCAGGCCTTCAGAGGCTGAAAATAGAAAAATCACTATAAGTCCTATCTACATAGTAAGACCCTGTAGACCCCGTCCTAAATACATAAATATAAACAAATTAACAATAAAAACTAAGAAAGGGCCACCAATACTGCTTCTTCTGAGAGGACACATTCCATCCCCACCCAGGTGGGAAAGACATAAGTGGACTGCTGTAAGCAATTTCCTACATACCATTTAAGTTATTAATCCCATTGAGGAGGGTGCCTCACTAGGGATTTAACCACCTCTTAATGACCTTGTGACCTAATGTTGTTACAATGGTAGTTAATTTTCAATGTAGAGATTTTGTTGGACACATTCAATCCATAACCAAGAACTTTTAATAGCTTACTAGTTATTTCTTGTATTGTTCAGTTTGTAGGAGAATCATTCAATTTCTGTTTGTCACACTATTTCTCTTATGTGTTGTGTCTAAGCATCTATATCTCTTTTTATAGAGAAAACAGCATGTTGGATTAAAGACCACATAAATAAAAAAATCCTAAAATCCAAATTAAGTCATATTCTGAAGTCTAAATGTTAGCATCCTGAGACGTATTCTCAGTGTGAACATGATTCAA
>NW_004524644.1:11080402-11081855 GCF_000260255.1 Octodon degus
AGGAGAAAAGGTAGGAAACATGACAGGGTCAAAGCCATACGTTTATATGCACAAGATGAGTAAGGCAACGATCCTGAGAAACATCAGCAGGTTTTTGAAACTAGCAGTTAATTGGTAGGATTTTCACCGTGACTGACTATATATGCTGATACCTGTGAACTAAGCAACTGCAATGAAGATGGCAATGTGTAATACGAGGGCCATGCTTGGAGTGCCTGTAATTCTGGTCTTCTAAATACGTGCCGCTTGTCATGACATACCAATTACTGCCATACTGTCTCTTAAGTAAATGTTTGTTTTTAAAAAAGGTAATAAATGAAAACAAGATACAAAACAAATAAGAACTGTCAAGGAATTAATAAAATGAGGTCAACTGACTACTTAATTGTGAATAACTTTGAGAGAAATTATAAGATGCCTAGGCAAATGGAATAATACAAATGTATCAACATTTTAAAATCTACATCTCTATAAATCTATCTATAGTTTTAATTTCATCTAGCAGATCATCAAATTTATATGGATAATCAGAAGCAAAAAGAATAGCAAGATAATTAATATTCCACTTTATCAAAATTCTGTATATTGTTACAGTGATTAAGATGTGGTGGTTCTCATGCAAAGGGAGACAGAGAGGAATAAGATAGACTTTAAAGAGGCAGTGAACCCCCCACACACATTTGCATCCTCAATTCATGGCAAGTGGCTCTGCAGAAGACTGGCTGCAGAACAATCTTTCTATCAACTCTATCAGCCGCGCTGCATGAATGCAATGTCTGTGTTTCTTACCATGCCCTAAAGGGAAACCCTTGTGGACTGCAGAAATAAACAGCAAAAGATAAAGGTGAATTATCAAATTGGAAAGACAAATTAATAAATAAAATTATAACAATTTAAAAATAAATTAATTAATAAGCTGTTATGCGACTAGGTCTTTGTATCTTTCAAGGAAGTGTTCTGAAGTTGAAACAGCACAGTAGCATTTAAATTACAACATTCATATTGAGAAATACCAATGATTCAATAGTTGCAAAGTGAAATATATTTGAAATATAAGCACCAACAAAAGAACATTTTTCCTTACAATCAAAATATCCAAAATAAACAATGAAGTTTTACAAATTAAAATAAAAATAACTCAATCTAGTATATAAGTATACTGCGAAGTCACTTCATGCAATGGGATACTCAAGTAGCCAACAAACACAAAATAATCTATAGTTCACTAATAACATGAGAAATAAAAGTAAGATATTGAAGTAATTATATATAGTTTTATGACTACTAACACAGACAATATAAAATACTGATATAAAATAAATGTTCATTTTTTTCAAAGTTTTATTGATAAACAGATAGCAATGAGACAGTTTCAAATCTAATCGGAAGTACAGTTTCAACAAATAATACACTGCATATATTCTTCTCAGTGGTTAATTGCTGTACAAGAAGT
>NW_004524644.1:11081955-11083385 GCF_000260255.1 Octodon degus
TTCTTTCTTTCTTCTTTCTTTCTTTCTTTCTTTCTTTCTTTCTTTCTTTCTTTCTTTCTTTCTTCTTTCCTTTCTTACTTTTGTTTCTTTCTCCACACACTCCATTGTTATACACTGGATTGTAATGTTTGCAAAAATAACTTCTTCAAACTTTTCCCAGCTAAATTTTATTGAAAGAGAAACATTGACCATAACTTGATCACTTATACCTATTTTCCTAACACAACAACTAAAACATTATTTCAAGAATAATTACTTCTTTCACCCACCAAAGAATGCTAAAACTGAGAACACTTTTAGATATCTTTAGATATTTCAAATATTTTCATCAGGTTGTTTTCCAATAAACCCGTATCTTCTTAGTATCTCTTCATCCTATTAAAATAAATACTTGCCAAAGAAGTAAATGGATACATGTTAGAATTTATTCATATATTTAACACAATTAAAATATGTAAATTAATAACTATAAAAGTATAAAGTCACATTTTGAGATAATTTTGGCAATAGAAGTAGCAAGGTTTGGATTGATGTGATAAAATATTGAACTATGCCATACTGCATCTAGTGAAAGATTTTGAATTCATAGTCTTTAGCTGGGTAGAAAAGATATTATTTCCTTTCCTAATTGAAGAACTTAATATTTTGGAGCTACACTACTGATATTACCCTACTGGGAACACTGGTCACCAAATCATCACCACAAAAACATTGTTAACTTTTTCTCTTTTTGGGGTTTCAGAAGTTTATTTTTATGAGGTAATCTACACTACTGGAAGTATGGTTTCTCCTCATACCTACGCTATTAAACGTTTTACCATTAATAATAAATGTCCCTTTGCTGTGAGTGTGCAAAACTTCTGCATATAAAGTCCTCTGGAGCCATCAACTACTTTTTTTTTTGTACAGAGCATCAAACTCAGGACCTTACCATTGTCAGGTGGGTACTTAGGCCACTGAGCTCCCTCCTCCACCCTTGATTACTTTTTAAAAGTATGGGTCAAGAAAGTTTTCTTGTACCCATGCTTCCATATGTGTTAAACATATCAAAAGATAAGTTAATCTTTAACCAGAGTTTCACTTGAGAGAATAATTCAAGTATTAAAAAATATATGGAAAAAGCCATTAAAGAATATTTTCTTTTTCAGATGAAATATTTGTTAGTTCCCCTTTGCTTAAATGCTATGGAGAGAGGGAATATTGATAGAATTAAAACTTTCAGGAGATATTGAATAAACATCCCTTTTTAATAGCTTTTTAAATGGGTGAAGAGAAAAGCGTATAAAATGGGCCAGCGAGATAGCTCAGCAGTCTAAGTACCTGTTTTTCATGCACAAGGGTTGGGGTTCAATCCCGGGCACCACATGCCAAGCACCCAGCTACTGAGAATGGGCGTGGTGGCGCACACCTGTAATCCCAGTGCTGGGGAG
>NW_004524644.1:11084340-11091751 GCF_000260255.1 Octodon degus
TAATAATAATAATAAGGCTACTTCTCTGACCCAAAGCCTACTGAGTCAAATCTTCTGTGGTGGGGCCCTGCCTCAGTGTTTCCACAAATCGCCTACTGAATCTAATTACATGCTAACCCTGCAGGCACAACTGCCACAGTCATTTATGGCTACACTATATTGGGTCTTGTTACCTCCAAAAGTAGATACTTCTGTTAAAGTTTTGGGTTTGAGATCATTGGAATTAGTTGACTTTTATTTTAGCTTATGCTGCTATGCCAAAATGCCAAAAACTAGGCAAATTAAAAGCAAACATTTATTTTATGTATTTTTTTTATCCCAGCAAGTCCAAGATCAATATGCCAACAAGTTTAATTCTGAATAAGGACTCTCTTCCTCCCATGGATGGCCCCTCTCTTTCTCTGCAATCAAAGGAAATATCTGTGCTCTTGAGGTTGGATAGGATAAGAGAAGGAAGGGGAAAGAAGGAAAGAAGACAGGGGAGGAGGGGAAAAGAGAGGACAGAAGGGAGGGGACAGGCAGGGAGAGGAGTGAAGGGAAGGGAGAAGACAGGGGAAGAGACGAGAGAACACAGGGGAGAGGAGAGGAGAGAAGGGAGGAGAGAGGCAGGGAAGGGAGAGAAGAGAAGGGAAGGGGGAGAAGAAGAGGGAAGGGAGAGGACAGGGGAAGAGAGAAGGCAGAGAAGAGAGGAAAGGACAGTGATAGTAGAGGAGAGAAGGGAGGAGAGAGGCAGGGAGGGGAGAGAAGAGAAGGGAAGGGAGAGGAGAAGAGGGAAGGGAGAGGAAAGGAGAGGACAGGGGAAGAAAAGAGAGAAGGGAGGGGAAAGGAGAGAAGGGAGAGGAGGGAAGTGAATGAGGTGTATTTTGAGTTTGTTCTTATAGTTTATCTTTTTTATATATAACCACTATTTTCATTGAGCCAGTTAAAATTAAAAGGGCTAGACCCATGAACACAAACATAATAAGAAAGCTAAACAGCATTAATGTTGCCTTGGAAAAGTTTCAGTGATCTGGGTAGAAGATCTGCTACATTCCTTTAGATAAGTCTTAATTTGCAATAAGATCCAAACTCTCCTCACTTGCATGAGGCTGAGAAAATTCCAGAAATTGGAAGCTGTCAGGATTTGGTTCACAAGGTTTAGAGAAAGAAAGCCACCTTCTCTACAACAAAAGAATCCAAGATAAGGCAGCAAGTGCTACTCGGGGAGAAGCAGCAGTTTTTTACCTAGAAGATCGACTGAGAGAACTGATAAACGTGGCTAGGCTAAGTGATATATTTTCAGTTTGTATGAAAGAGCCTCATATTGGAAGAAACTACATGAAGTAGTACTAGAGATCCTCAAGAGCCGACTCCCTTGTTACAGGCTAATCCAGTGCACGACTTTAAGCAGCTGCGAATGCTCCTTTACCATGCTAAAAGTTCTATGCTCCTAAAGATTCTGCTAAATCTCTGTCTGTGCTCTAGTGAGGGAACAGCTAGGGCCAGATGACAGCACATCTGTTCCCAATGTGGTTTTCTGAATATTTTAAATTTGCTATTCAGAATAACTGCACATAAAATTAATTTATTTCTTTTTTTAGAACCGAGGATTGAACTCAGGCCCTTGCGCTTGCCAGGGAAGCGCTTATTCCACTGAGCCATCTCCCCAGCCCCATATTTCAAAATGTTAAAGCATGTTTATACTATACCTGATCCTCAAGGACATTTGATGGAAATATACAGTGAGATTAATGTTGTTTTCATACCTACTAAACACAGCTCCAGTTTGCAGCCTATCGTCAAGGAGTAATTTTGACTTCTTTTTTTTTTAATTTGAGAAATTCATTTTATTAGTCTATAGATAGTGATTACACTAAAGGTTCTGAGCAAATTATGTTAGAAACCTGGGAAGGATTCAATATTCTATGTGCCAGTAAGAGCTCATGATTCCTTGAAGGAGATAAAAATATCAACACTAACAGTAATTTAAAGAGAAATTGAGACTAATTGTCATGGAAATTCATCATGATATTGATGAGTTCAAGGGGTAACTGCAGATATAGAAATAGCAAGAGAACTAGAATCAGCAATAGAACTCAAATTTGTGACTAAGTCATTTAAATCTCAGGGTAGAATATTCAGAAGGGTGAACGGATGGGTTGTGGCTTTTTGAGAACCAAAGGAAGTTTGTTTTTTTGAGAAAGAAAGACAATTCTGACTGATAGTCTATGGAAAAATTCTATGGATAAAATTATCACAAATAATTTAGAGTATTACAGAAAAAGACTTCATAAAGTAAGGACAGGATTTGTGAGGACAGGCTTCATGAAAGAAGAACCAATGGATGTGGCAAACATTGTTATTGTCTTATTTTAAGAAATCATCCCAGCTCCCTCAACCCTGCAAAACCACTACCTCATCACTGAATCACAATTTATTAATACATAGGTGAGATTCTTTGACTTACTGAGTTTCAGATGAATTTTAGTATATTTTTCACAAAAGGGCACCTTAAATTCTTTTACATTGTTTTCTTAGGCATAGTGCTATTGTCCATTTACTAAAATATGATTTAGTATGAGTGATTATTTGTATGCACTGGACATAATAATTGTGACAACCTTACGGTCATATGTGTTCTGTGGCACTAGTATAGAGCAATGTCCACAGTATCTATGGACTGTACTGTACATTGTTCTGATGGTACTATTTATTTAGTAAGGGTAAAAATTTGACTAATCCCTAGAGTTTTGTTGACCATATTTAGTCCTTGTGCATTGAAAACTGTAGAGAAATTTAAATTATGAAAACTTAATATCACACAATGATTTTAAGTAGAAAATTTCAAAATTATAGTCACATGAATATAGATAAAACATCTCTCAGAAGATCATGAGCTTAATAGATCTGCTGTTTATTTAAGACTGTTCATTATGAGGCAAAAAACTTTTGGGATCTTCGCAGTAATGGAAATTTGTCTTTTTTGAGGTCTGAAAATTTGAACTAGGCAAACAAAATTATCAGCATAACTGCCTTTCTTTTAAAATGTGTAACCTGGAATCTTTTCTTGCTTCTCCCAGCTACGGGTGACCCCTGGCATTCTAGAATTATAATTCTCTGCCTCCAGCTCCACAGCTGTTCTTGTGTATTCTCGTCTGTTATCTGCTCTTGTGTAATAAGTATAGTCACCAAATCAAGAATCAGAATGACTTTTATCAGGAAATCTTTAAAATAATCATCCTTTCAAAAGATACCATTTCCAAAAAGGTCAATTTTGAGGTACCACGTAGCCTCAGTTTGTTTCAGGACATTATCCAATGCAAGGCAGCAGACAAGGCAATGATGACATACAGCATATTAGATTTTCAGAGCTTATATTTATTACATATCCTTATGTAAGACATTGCTCAGTGTGTGAGCAAAACACATTGCTCAGACTACTCCAAGTTTCTTTCATACAAATAATTGAAATTCTAGACACAAAAATGATTTCTGTTCTGAGAAGCAAGCGTTGTCTTGAACATGAGCTGTCTTGATATGATTCTCTGGGATCTCACTTCTATAATCAGCAACACAGTCTTCCACAAATTATAGTTTAAATTTCAGCGAGCATTTTGAGCTTTATATTTACCATCAAGGATATGGATAGTTTGTTAACAAATTTTGTAGAAGGAAAATCTGGCACATTACTACTTATATGTATACTTAATGTGGATATTTTCAACATCTTCACAATACATACACTCTTTGAAATATCCTTTATTTTTTTCAACCATAATACCATACAGTGATTTTTGGTAAACTCTCTGTTATGTGCAATAATGGAGAATGATTACTGGATAAAGAACTACAATGAAAATTTAAGACAGCACATGTGAGTCTGACACTTTCTTACAAATACTTATCTGCTAACAAATTATAGGCTATACCAAGAAATAATGATTGCATTTATAATCTTTCAAATTACTCAATATATTTTAAATCAGTTAATGTTATAAAATGTCATTTGGCTATTTGAAAATTATAAGACATACAACTTGAATCAATAGAAGACACCAAAGAATGAACATGTTAAAAGAGGGGTAACAAAATGCGTCCAGAAAGAATACACATGGATTAAAACCTACACAGCACATAAAGAGGGAAGACAATGATGAATACTGTGAAAAATGGCTTCAAAACATAAATTATTTTAAAATAATTTAGGATTTGCTATTTCAGGAACATGGGAACAACACTCAGGATTGGAGGTAGATTTATTTATTTAAATTTTTAACAATAAAAAATGGTAAATAAAATATTAGAAACAATATAGAATTTCACTGAACAAAAATGATAAAATTCAACAATGGTTTTTATACTGCATATTTTTTGTCTTCAAATTAATTGTCCATATTACCAGATATAAGCATGAAAAATTTATCTGAAAAAGATATAAAAAATTAAGACTAGAGATAAAAAATGAAACTCTATCTGCTTCTTTCAATAGACCAACAAATATCAGCAGTACAATTATCCTAGGTCTTATATATATATTTTTTCTTCCCTTTCTTCTTTCTTTATTTTCTCCTTTCTCTTATCCTAGTTCTTCCTTCCCTTTGAACAGTTTCTTTCCCTTCACAGTATCTGCTGTACTTTTCAGATTTTACTTACTGTTTCAGGTTCTTACACTAATGAGACACATTAACGAGACATTGTTTATTCATATGAATCTGATTTGTTTAACTTATGAGTATGGTCCCTAATTGTATCCATTTACATATAAAAGCCTTGAGTTTGTCTATTTTTAGCTGAGTAGTATTCTATTGAATAAAAATACCACATATTTTTAACACCTAGCCAACCTTATAAAAAATAAGAAAAAATAATTCAAATTCATGCAATAAGGAATGAAATCACTACAAGTCAAATATAAATTCAGAAGATCCTTAATACCTACTTTAAAAATATTTATTCTCACAAGATGGAAAACATAAGAAATGGGCAGATTGCTAAACAGAGATGAGTTACCAAAGCTGAATCAAGAAGATAAAAAAAAATTAGTAATTCAATATTAGTCAATGAAATTGAAAATATAACTAAAAACTTACCAATGATTAAAAAAACCCAAGTCATGATAGATTCACAGCTGAACTCTACAAGAAATTTAGGGAAGATTTAATACCATCTCTTCTCAAACTCATCAATGAAATTGAAAGGGAAACAATTCTCCCAGAATCATTCCTGGAGGAAAGTACTACCATAATACCAAAGAAAGATCTAACTAATAAAAGGAATTATCACCCCAATGAACATGGTACAAAAATCCTCAGTTTAATACTGGGAAACAGAATGCAACAAATCATCAAGAAGATCATACACAATGATAAAGTGGGATTCATCCCAGGAATACAGGGATAGTCCAACATATGCAAATCAGTAAATACAATAAACCACATCAACAGAGCCAAAGACAAAAGTCACATGATCATGTCAATAGAAGCAGGAAAAGCTTTTGACAAAGTGCAGTACTCATTCATGATAAAAGTCTTACAGAAAACCTGAAGGAATGGTCTCTACTTCTACCTGATAAAAACCATCTACAACAAACCAACAACCAGTATCATAATAAATGGACAAAGATGAAGCCCTTACTTCAAAATCAGGAGCAAGAGAAGGATGCCTACTTTCACTAGTCCCATTCAATACAGTTTTGGAAACATTAGCCAGAACCATTAGTCAAGAGAAAGAAATAAGAGGAATAATTATTATCAAGGAAGAAATGAAATTATCATTATCCATAGATTCTCTACATGGAAGACTCTAAAGACTCCACCAAGACTGCTAGATTTAATAACCATGTTCCGTAGAGTAGCAGGATATAAAATAAACCTTCAAAAATCAATAGCATCTCTGTACACAACAAACAGACCGAGGCAGATTGATTTTATGTCAATGGGCAATGGTTGGGATCACTCTCAAAATATCAGGCTCTGGTGGTCTAGGGCTTTTATATGATGCACAAGTAGGAGATATAAAGGACGTGCAAAGGTGAGACCTGACAGTTCTTCTGATTAGCTAGCAGGGAGAGAACAACAGTTACAAGGGTAGAGTAATAATCTTCACTTCATAAAACTTGGTACAGTGGCATAATTGGGCATCCTCTGTGTTCAGTTATGCAGTCATGGGGTTACAGAGGTCAAGAAAGTAATTACAAAATCTTGAAGCAGTTAACAAGCTAAATAGATACCAAAGAACAAAGATTTGAAAGGATCACTGGCTCAGTGGTATAGCACTCATCTGGTCAGCAGAAGGTTAGAAGTTTGATTCCAGTACTGAAAAAAAGGAACAATTTCTCTTGAACATTTTTCCATTTCAAGAGCCACAAGAGTGGTCAAGCACAAAATAAGTTGTTAAAATGGCTAATCCTAACATAGAATGGATTATTGTAGTTTAGATGCACCAGGGGTACATGGGAGAGATTTTCTTGAAGTAAACCATCTTAGTTGAGGGTTAAAAGTATCATTTTAGACTTCATAGAGAGACAACACAGAAGAACAACCTAGACAGAGAGAATATCAGCATGTGAAATTGCCTAGAGAAAAGTTAAATTCACCGTATTATTGAATTTTGCAAGAGATGGGCTAAGAGTTGAAGCTAGGAAAGCTGAGATTATGAACAACTTGGTAAACCTTGCAGAGATTTATTCTAGGAACATTACTGAACCCGTAACATAGTTTACCAGAGATGTGACTTTATTGGACTTGCTGCTTAAGAAATAATATATTGGCTATAGGGTGGGAAGTGGATTTAATTTGCAAACACTACTGGAGGCAGAAAGAGTAGTTGGAAGCCATTTGAACAATTCAGGCCAGAGGTGCTGGTAGTACAAAAGAAAGTATATTTCTGAAAATGGAAAATAAATTGACCAGTGGGACTCATATTTAGGATATGGGCTTGACATGATTTGGCAATGGGTCAGGTTTAGGAGGTTGGAAAAAGAAAAAGATAAGTCCTGCGAGGCATAGTTGCCTGGCTTGAATGAATGGGTAGACAATAGTGCTACTTCCCCTTCTTCAAGAGAAGAGCCGAATGTGCTAATCAAGATTGCAATTCATTCCTTATTGTTCTCATTCAGTTTCTTTCAGGACATAATTCAACAACTCTAAATTCAGCCTAAGGACGTAATATGAAAGTGATGACTCTACATGGCCAAAACTTAGCTAGCACATTCTTCTGAAATCAGGATACTTTGTAACTGATGCCAAAATATATCTGCCAGACATTTGGAACAGAAATTTTGTAAAGAAAATACCAGCGGTGGTATTCTGGCAGATATTAAATCTATAATGTATGTTCTTTCATTCCTTTAATGAATGTCATCAGTAAGAATATAAACTGAAGACCATATTAGAATCACTGACCTTATATCGTATTAGACAGCATGCTCTAA
>NW_004524644.1:11092246-11094193 GCF_000260255.1 Octodon degus
CAAGAGCTGCGATTACAGGTGTGTGCCACCAAGCTCAGTCTCAGTCACTGTTTCAACATGCCCCAGGGGAAGGGCCAGCAGGGAAGGCCTGGAGATTGAGCTCCCAGTCCCTGCATCTGCCTAAGCAGGAGCTTTAATCCACTGAGCTATTTGGCTGGCCCTCTCCTAGAAATTTATATGATAAGATTTCATCAGCTATCTGGGTACCTTTTAGTCCAGGCAAACTGACACATGAAGTTAAACATTCACACCAAGAATGGTATCCATTAGAAGAGGAAGGAGCAGCAGTTTCTTGGTGACTATCACAGCAGGCAAGTTTAGCTCTAAAGAAACCCCTGAGCATTTCTTCCTACAAAGGACGAGTCTTTGGAGAAGGGGAATGAAATTATACACTTCATTTAAGAATTACATTGGACAGGTAGATTGACCATTTTTGTGTATGAAAAGAATATTTCTCTGTTCAAGGGTTTCTTAGGTACCAATTACTGCTTATAATGTTGGAATCCAGAGAGGAAGAAATTAAGTAAGTCTGGAGACATAATTTAAAGCCTGCAAGGCTCTGCACTTGCCAGACTTCCACATGGAAAGAAGGCTTATAAGTGTCATTGAAGAACAATAAGGCTTTGCCACAATTTGTCCAGTGAGAAAAGATTTTGAAATTTATTTCTATTAGTACGTGTTAGTACCACCTATTGCTTACCTCCATTGTGGGCAGTGAGTACATGCGTATAACACATCCTTCTCTCTTTGTTCCCCCTTCTTCTTTCTGAAGATGCCTTTTCCATTTACAAATCAGAGAAGCAAGGTGACTCATATTTGCTGCTCTTCAGCGAAACAGTGTGCCATTAAAAACAACAGCAGAGGGGACCCAACCTGGCATAATATTCACCCTACATAAAAGTAGCAACAGGCCTTTGAGAGTAGCATCAACAACCATGACAACTGGGACATTTATACAGATACCATTTATACTATACTACACATTTATCAAAAATAATAAATGCAATTGGCAGGAATCAGAGAAAAAAAAGACTAGTTATGGTTTGGCCTCTGAATTGAAGAACTAGCTGATGTATGAAGGAGTACAGTTTTTAGCACTCATCGTGTGTTTCAGAGCAGAGTTATAGTGCCTAAAGATCTCTTCCTCTGGTGATCACCACACTTGTGTCAGGTAACACAAAAGGAATTTTTTTTTTTTTTTTTTTTTTTTTTATTGAACTCAGGGCCTTGCGCTTGCCAGGGAGGTGCTTTGTCACTGAGCTATATCCTTTTTTTTTTTTTTTTTTTTTTTTGTGGAACCAGGGATTGAACTCAGACTCTTGCACTTGCTAGGGAAGCGTTCATTCCACCAAGCCATCTCCCCGGCAACACAAAAGGAATTTTAACTTCAAATTTTAGCTCTAGTTCTGTTTTATATTTGTGGCACTGGGGATTGACCCAAGGGCCTTTCCATTGAGCTATATCCTCAGTCTCAGCCTCTTCTCTATTTTTCCTTTTGAGACAGGGTGTAGCTAACTTGCTAAGTACTCAGGGTACTCACTTCAGCTTCCTGGAGTGCTGGGATTCAGCAGCCCAATTCTTGACAACAGTGAAGTAAAATGCCTTCTAAGAGAACACATTCTGATAAATTGAAAAGGAAATTCTCGCCTAATTATGCTTTTAAAAAAAAAGTAACAAAATACACTAATAAAAAAGAACAAATATCTTAGTTTTTTTTTCTTTTATCTTCTTGATAGTAGGAACTTTTCCTACTATTTCTTTACTTTGTAAACACTATTATTTTGGGTGTTCCATAAAAAAAGCAAGTAAAATTAAAGCAAAAAATTTTCAAACAACATAAATATAAGCATTTACTGTGATATTCTTGCCAAGTAGTAAAATTGAGTATAATATTTATAGTTACAAAATGTTTACATATTTTGGATAGTTTGATCACTTCTCCTATTA
>NW_004524644.1:11094703-11097595 GCF_000260255.1 Octodon degus
CCTCCTAGACTAAATTACAATTTCCATAATAAAAAGCTAATAAAAAACTTTTTAAAATTTTTTTCCCATCCTGGTAGGAGGCTCACAAAATGAGAAGGTAGCCATAATTTATTAGGCCTATATTGCAACTTTGTAGAAAGCACCAAACAGTATTTGGTGAACACTTTCTTACACATGTGACTGTCAGGATGGATTGTTCATAGCAGGGGCTCCACACTTCTATGAAAAACATGTTTAGCTATTAAGCACAGTCCTTGAAACAAGCTTCTTAAATATCACTTAAATTGTGAGTTAAGAAACAAATATGGGGGAATGTTGATTAATTGTGGAAAGGATCAGAAATAGTCATATAAATCATACCAAAGATGTGTCTCTACTCTAGTTCTGTTATTTATTTCCATAAAAGACATTTAAATTCTTAGGAATTTCTTCCTTTTTAGTTTTAGCTTTTCAGTTGCTTCTTCATCTTGTCAGTGCCCTACATTATTTATCAGTTTTTATGTAATTTTTTAGAAACAAATTAAATATTCTCTTCATGTTTAAAATGCCACAGGCTTATGAAGAAGATGGGTATATGTGTAGAACTATTACTTTCATTTATAACTATTTCCCTAGATTTAAAGCTATCTTATTAAACTTTAAGTTCTTGATAGTCTTTTTTTTGCTCAGTCTGAAAAAGAATGATTATAAGAGAGTAACTTAACATTCACATTCAAATTAAATATATGATGATATACTCAATAAAACAAGAACTACTGGTGGAGATAGAATTCTGGGAAAAATAGGAGGAAAAAAAGACAGGCTAAAATAATGACTAACTTTATAGAGTAGTCAAACCATTAAAAAAACTCCAATAAATGACTTGTGGAAGACAGAGAGCTGGATATGAATGATAGTAAATAATTTATTATGCAATTCAATTTAATTGAAGAAAATTCTGAATTTTGACAATTTGGCAACACAGTAAAATAACTGTTTTTCTTAACTTATTCTGCATGAATGCATGATAAATATAAAGCTAAGTATGGAAGATGCAGTGCTAGGTGTTACGGAGGATTTTTAAATGTGCTAAGATATGTATCCTGCTCTTGATAATCTTATCTCCATGAATAACTATGATATAAGATCAGGAGTGGTATGTGAAAGAGGAAACAACTGTCAGACAGTTTAGAGAAGGGCGGAAGTACTTTTTCCAAGGATGAGGGGAAGTTTCATTGAGATGCATCCATTTCATGTGGGTGTCAGACATGAGGATAATCCAGGCCTTCAGGGTGGGCAAGAGAGCGTGCTGGGCAATGGAGTCAGTATGAATAATGGTACTGAGCTAGGGAAAAGCGAAATACATGAAGGATTGCAAAAACATCTATTTGTTAAAGTTTGAGAATTGGAAAAGGAGCATGTAGTCTAGTGACAATAGAAATTCTCTACACAAAATTGTCATGTAGATCGTAGGTGAGAGTACTAAATAGAGAGAGGAGGAGATCTAATGGTGAAACACAAAATCAACAACAATTAACTCATCGTTGGATCATAACACAAGGTAAGACTAATTTCCACATGTGCAGCATGATGCAAATGAACAAAATGATGGAAGACAATGGAACTCTTCTATGGAGAATTTGAAATAATTCATGTAGGCCATCTGCTATCAAAAAGAAGGGCTAGCAATGCTCACCCCATCAGTGTGCATTGTGTATCAGACGTGGTGATTATCTACGAAATGGGATGCTGTCCAAAGGGGAAGGGAAGGAGAGCTAACAAAGGGAGCTGAAAAAGCTCGGACTTGAGACTGTTGATTAAAGATAATGTCAATGGTGAAAAGCCACGTGCGTGGAATGGACCTCTGTTAATTTTATAGGGCTCTTGTTGCAAACTGTCCTACTGTGTATTAGGAGAGCCAGATAACAGAAATGGATTATCCTGAAATGCTGAAATGGCAAAGGTCAAGGTGGCAGGACTAGGCTCTCTCCAAAGTTCTGGAAAAGAATCTGTTCTGTGTTTCCCTCTTAATTTCTGCTCCTGCAGGTAATCTGTGGTGTTCTTGGCTTGTACCTAATTTACTCCCATGTTTTCCTCTGTTGTCAATGGCACTTTTCCTGTTTCTGCTCTTTTTTCTTTTTAAGTGCCAGTCGCATTCGAAGCACACACTACTCCAATATGACCTGATTTTAACACACTTGAGACCACTCACAACTCTTTGCAAAGCAAACCATATTCTGAGGCACTGAAGGTGAAGATGCTATCATATATTTTTTGAGCTCAGTTGATAAAGTGTGCAGACAATCACACTTTACTTTGTGATCATCCTCCCCAAGACTCACAACCTCATTTTTGTCATAATAAAATAGACAAATTCCAGTTGAGGGATAATCCACGAAGCATTTGACCAATACTCCTTACAATATTTAAGGTCACTAAAAGTAACAGAAGTTTGAGAAGGTGGCCAGGCAGAAAGACCTGAAAGTTCACTTTAATATGTTAGTATAGACAGGATTCTAGAACAAAGAAGAGCATAGGAAAAAAATTGGGAAAAAGAAAAGAAATAAGTATGGTGTTATTCATGGGGAAAACTGGGGGTGGAATATATAGAAATTCTGTAAACTATTCACAGACATTTTTTTTTTTGGTAAAATTAAAGTTGTTCCAAAATTTAAAAAAATAAGATTTTACTCTTAATATTAATAGTGAGATAACAAAGCATAAATGCTTTGCATAGTGTTTTCATGTAACAGAGACAATATAGTTTTAGGGTTCATTATATTTACAAACAATTACATAAATACTAATCAATAACTATTTTTTTTAAAAATTTATTTATTTATTTTGTGTGTGTGTGTGTGGCCAGCTCAGCCCACCAGGGGGCGGGGCTGGCTGGCATGTGGTGCTGGGGGA
>NW_004524644.1:11098850-11102990 GCF_000260255.1 Octodon degus
TTCTTTACAAAAGGTCTTTTCCTTCTAAACTGAGTTTAATAACTTTGGGCTATTGCATCCTCTCCTGTAAATTAAAATCCAGAATTCCACCTACATTTTTCAGGGTTGTCTAGTAAATGATTGCAGAATAAAAGAATGAAAAGAAAACATTTATGAATTACAGCATTTAATGAAATCCTGTAATAAAAGTGTTTAGTATTTCCATCAAACATTTTCATTGCTTTACTAATTGGGAATTATATTTTATATGGTATATATGCATAGAACTAAAATTTATAGAACGACATAGCAAATCTAAATGTCTATGAATTTAATATGAATTTTACATATTAAAAGGATCATTGTGGTCTTAAATGAATAAGATATTTGTCGAGTTTCAAAGTCCCAGTCACATGCAAACACCAGACAAAGACACGCACTGTCAGAGTACTCTTACTACTCTTTGGAAGCAACTTATTGGTGACTTAAGTAAAATGACTATGTAGCTGCCTGTGATCTACTATGTACTGTGGCTTAAAGTTTATTCATTTCAATTGAGGATATTATAAATTTGAGTTATTAACCTAACACAGTCGATAATTTGTCTAATTTGTTAGGTTAAACTATAAACATGTTGATAGGAGATTACTATTTATATAGTATGACACTATCATTTTTATTAACATGTGATAATTTCAATAATGCATTAAAACTCTCATAGAACTTCTAACTTGATGTATGGCATAGATGAGGACTAAATATTAAAGATGAAAGAAGCCGTATAAATGACATAGATACATGGATGGATTTTAAATTAGTATGCACATAAAGATAAAAAAGTATAGACACTGGTGTAATTAAGTAAATACAATGCTTGCCCAAACAACTACATTATAAAAAAGACTATATTAGGACAGTCATACCATAAACTTTTATGAATATGTGGTTTATCTTCAAAAATATGTTTAATTGCTATGAATACAAGTACATGTAGATCAACAATGAGTAGGAATTATAAAAAGACAAAATGACTTGGGTGTTTTTTCCTCCATCTTTTTTGCCACATTCTAGAAATGTATTTATTATTTTTACCTTAGCTTTGAAACTAATTAAGACTCAATCATTTGTGCAATTGTTTTATAAGCAATGAAAATAAAATAAGCCTTTCTCTTGTATTTTATGCTTTGCTGACAGTATTTATCTTTATAATTAAGACTTATATTTGAAAAGGTGACATAAATGACTTAAAACCACTTGTGATAGAAAATAAATTAGTAAGAGTAAGCCCCAAAACATACATTCTAGAGCTAGGAGACAAGTTGTGAGTGCAGGTACTTTGTGTGAGAGGTGGGCACACAGGCAGGTAGCAGGAGTGCAGGCAGCTGGGGAGGAGAAGCCCGGGAGAGAGGAAGCAGGGAAGTCATTCTTCTTAACAGTGGAGCTCAGTTCCTGAGGGGAACAGCTAGCAATGCGCAGTGTAGACCTCCGAGTTGAGTCCTTTCTCTTCAGGGCACAGGAAAGATGCACGCTCTTTACCTCTGCCTCTCTCACTTCCGGCTAGCCCTGACCTTAAGCTAAGCCAACTGAAGAGACGCCATCAAAGGTCTGGGGGAGCAAAGCAGAGAGGCAGAGTGGGCGCTTCTGCAGGGCGTTGTCAGGGTGTCCACGTCTGCCTACAGAAACCACAGAGGAAGGGAATCATCTCTGAGACCTGTTCTACTCCAGCGACTGAGAGCAGTCCGTATACCCAGGATCCTGTGTCCCCTAGCCTGACTCAGGCCCTGCAAGACAGTGAGACCTGCAATAATTTTATTATTATTTTTTTAATATAACAACATTTAATTCTATCACATTCCCATCAACCATCAAAGGCAGTAAATGACAATTATTTTGGCCACTTCCACTGGTTGGCAGGAGGCTCCTCCACTAGTGGCTCCCATGGTTTCCACTGCATCACTTTCCTTGCCAGACTTAGTTCACTTTCAGCCTGAAGAATCACCTCTTCTACTTGGCCAAGCTGAAGTCGGTCTTCTAATTTTTTAACCTCTGGTTCCACTTTCACTTTAGCCAGCCTCTCATTTGTAATTTGTTCTGTGTATTTTCTATATGCAGCACTTTTAGGAATTTGATCAAGAACATCAAGAATCTTTGTGTACAATATTCTTAGCCTCTCGTGCGGCGTCTCGCACACGACCAACCCCATGAGGCCGGTGGTCTTCTTCAGCGCGCCCACCATGACAGCACCCACCAACCGCCCCCTGCAATGATTTTATATCCTGGCAGCTTCGCTGGGAGACTTCAGGATTTTTGAGCCTTTTAAAATCCTGCCTTGATCAGAAAAAAGAAGCCTCAGTCAAAAAAACAAAAGATCTTATGAATGAGTGCCGCAGATAGATCAGGTCCTGAAGATGCCTGCGTTTCCCAGACTTTTTCATTAGTGTTATACAAAAATGTGATTTATTTCTCCCTACCTTAGCAAAACCTTCCTGGCTCTACTTTCCTTTTAGTTATGATTGGTTTCTCTCATTCCCTTTAGAAATAAACTCAAAGGTGGGTGTCTATGTGGGCGTGTGCTTATGTGTACTTTCTGTTACCAGGAAGCTAGGGCTTAGCATCATGGGATCCTACTCCTACTGCCAGGAAATGTCGAAGCTTCTTGGTGCTCTTGACATTCCACAGAAAATTTCAGACCAGAAAAAGTAAGATCTGCAGAGTGCTAAAGAGTCTACCGTCAAGCATAAAGGGGGGCAAGCCCCCAAGTGGGCAGCTGCAATAAAGTAAGGCGAGGGTGTATAGATATGATTCAGTAGGTCTTCAAGAAATATTCTTTCCGTCTCTAAGGTTACTGTTCTTTCACAAGTTAAATGTGGCTGTTTTGACGAACTTTAATGGGAAGAAGTTTCCTGAATATTCCTGGTGGAATGTTTCCATTTGATTTCTGAGACTCTGAAGTTTTTCTAAACTCTCATCCCATAGTCTATAGTTTATATGGTCCCTGGACCATCACTTGTAGTGATCCACCTGTTTACAGCCTCCCAAGAGCTGGGATTACAGGCACATGCCACCATGCCCAGTCTCAATGGCCCTCTCGGCATGCCCCAGGGGTGGGGCTGGCACTGCAGCCCTGCAGATCAAACCCTCAGCCCATGTGCATGCTTGCAGGCACTTTAATCTACTGAGCTGTCTGGCCGGCCCTTGGGGCAAAGCTTGAAGCCTTAAGCTTATTGGAATTTTATCCATAGATGATGATTAAGAAAAGGAAGGGCAGCTGAAAGAAAAATGCTCCTTTGCTTTTTGTGCAGCATCCAGCATTGCGTCTCCTGGCTTGCTAGTGTCTAGCTTTCTGCCTAACGTTTTTCACTCACTGTCTCAAATTCCTCCTCTCATTTTCTTTTGAAAACCTTCATCCATGGCTTTGCCATTAATGCGCTGAAACTCCCATGCCCATACCAACCCATTACTCCCGTGTCACAAAATCCAATCTCAGAACTCAACTTCCTCAACCTCTTAACAACACTCGACATTAATATCTTTCTTTTTCTCTCTTGAAAAATGTCTTGCTCTGGGTCATTGGCTGCTGCATCTCAGGCACCAAGGAAAATCTAAGTAAGATATTGCATAAGATTTTTCTCTTACTTTTCATTTCCATATGTAATATAAAATTAAAGACTTTATTCTTTTATACTTTACTAGATACCAAGAATATTCATACTAAAGTTTTGTAAATTTCTCTCCTTCCTTCTTTTTCAAAACATTGAGCAGCCACTCATAAACATGTCTGTGTTACACACTTATGAAACTACTTTACTACTGTACTTTGTGCAGCAGCTTCCTGAAATTGTGACTTAGTTTCCTTGAGTACTCCAGCAGAAGTGGAAATGAGGGAGCCAAGAGCATTCATCCAGGGAGCACATATAGGCACAGGGTTTGGCTGGCCTCATCATTCGATCACAAGGTTACATGTCATTTTCTAAAATAATTCTGCAGTGCTTTGCTACTTATTAATTTGCTCATGCATATATATAAAAATAAATATACATATGGTAATTAATTAAAAGATTTTTAACTTTCACTTAAATGATTTACTTGTTTATTTTCTCTGTTTAGAGCAAGACAATGGAAATATAAGATGTGTGTGTGTGTGTGTGTGTGTGTGTGTGT
>NW_004524644.1:11103090-11109054 GCF_000260255.1 Octodon degus
GGCATGTGGTGCTGGGGGATTGAACCGCGATTCCTGTGCTTTGCTAAGCTTGTTCTAAGTAGGCGCTTTAGACCACTGAGCCATCTCACCAGCCCCTGGAAATATAAATGTTTTAAAAAAAACCTCAGTAACTATTTTATTAGAGACTAAATTGTCTCTTTAGTAACACAAAAGTTATTGTTTTCAAAGAGATTCATTTGAAGAACGGATCTTCTGGCCAGGGTGAGAGCACATTGGCATAAATGTTTGTCTGGCAGGCACAAAGTCCCAGGTTCACTCCCCAGTACTGCAAAAAACAAAACAGAACGAAACAAAACAAAAAACATTTTATGGGCCTTGGAGGTAGCTCAGCCGACCAAGTGCCATGTTAGGCAGGTTCAGGGAACAGGATTCCATTCCAGGGAGCACATGCCATGCAGGCCCTGGCACTGGGCACGCTGAGCCAGCCATGGAGACTGGGCACGGTGGTGCACGTCTGTAGTCCCAGTGCTGGGGACACTGAAACAGGAGAATCACTATGAGTCTGAGCTGTATAGTGAAACCCTGTACCAAATACATAAAATTAAAACGTAATAAAAAAATGGATCTTCATGGCTATCTTATTGAATTATGAAATTATTAGAGCCAAGGTTCATTATATTCAGCAATTTGGCTGGTTAGAAAAATAAGTCAATGACATATAAAATTAGACCATACTGTAAAATGCTTAGCATTTTATCAATGAGCAAACATAGTAGAATGAGATTACTATGGGATTTTTCTTTAAACCCAAAATTCCATTTAGGGATTGGGGATTTAGCTCAGTGGTAGAGTGCTTGCCTAGCAAGCAGGAAGCCCTTCATTCAGTCCTTGGCACCAAAACCATAAAACAAAACTCAATTAAAAAGCAATTGCAGAAAAGACAAAAAAAAAAAAAAAAAAAAAAAAAAAAAAAAAAAAAAGGCCCAAACTCCATCTATTTTGTAAAAGGAGAACTTATATTGCCTATATAACCCATCAAACTTTAGATAATAATCTAATCCAAAAAAATGACCCAATGCATATTCAATTTTGAATAATTGAAAAGAAATTATTTCAAAATGTTTAGAAACTAATGTGTTAAAATAACAAGAACCACATTATCATTCAATGACCATATATTTAATAGTCTTTTGTCTATTAGCACATAGATCTCATTTGCATTAATGAATTAGTCATAAACTTAGAAAATACTGAATTTGCAAAGAGCAAAATCAATGTCCTTTTAAAACATATGTATTCTTAATAATTATTAATTTATTGAAGTCAATTATGCTAAATACTATCATATGTCTAATGTTTGACTTAGATTTTGCTCTATTTTATGCTATAGACAAGACTATTAAAAGATAGCCAAATGTTAAATATATTGAATGGATTTTGCAATAGAAAACATAATAGTTTGATGTTTTAAATACTGAGGCTTGAACTTTTTGTTAAGTGAAATATTATAAGTTCCTTATTTAAAGACAGATTTATTATAGCCTTTTAATTATAATTCTTTCAACCTGAATTAATTCAATTAGAAATAGGCTAAAACTGAAATCATGCAAGAGTAGGTGGATTAAGAAAGAATTGCAGCAAACAAAGCTATCAGTAATTTTCTTACTTCAGTTTAAAACTCTTTAAAACTACACTTTCTATAATTCTACTGTTCTGTACTTCTGAAAATTGGTTGTAGTTAGTAGTTACACAGTGAACAAATCACTCTCATATACACACTGCTATGTATCACTGTGGTCTTGCATCTGAAATCAGAGGGAACGGTGTTTCATTGAGAGTGTGGGAGGTGGGGGGAACAAAGGGGAAGGGGTGGAGAGTGGATGTAAGATGCTTTATGTACATGCTCCACCTCCCCATGAGGAGTGGAACATTATGTAGTGCACACGTGGACTGACGACCTCAGAAAAAAGGGCTACATGCTGACGTGTGGTGAGCTAAGTTCAAGATTAAAATAAATGTGTTGGGCTTGCCAAACAGTTCAGTGAATTAAAGTGCCTGCAAACAGGGGCCAGGGGTTCGATCCCTGGGCCTGCCACCCCCCTCCCCCCCCCGGGCACGCTGAGACTGCATTTGAGACCGGGCGTAGTGGCCCTCGCCTATAATCCCAGCTCTTGGGAGGCTGTAGACAGGAGAAACACTACGAGTCCGATGTAGTAGTGAGACCCTGAACACCCTGTAGACCCTTCCCTAAAAATACAAAATAAATAAATTAATTAATAAAAATTAAAATAAAATAAATGAATTTGTTTAACTAATGCCTTTGGATGCTGTCTTTTAGGTGTAATGGCCTAAAGTATTATTAAAATAAATTGTTAACAAAATAATGTAGTATAATAAAATTGATGTTCTTTACACATGTTCTATTTATAGATGCCCTTTTATGGTCACATAAATTCACCATATTTTTCTAAATAATTTGTTATGATAGTAAATATCTGAAATTAGTCTTTTGTCAAAAACAGAAAAAAAATTTATCAGAATGAATAATTAGCTCTGGTACATTGTTTTATTTTGTTGTCTACTTTATTTAATCGGACAGCTTTGGCAGTTTTTGTGTTCCTTAAACACAGTGAATATAATAAACCTACTTACTTGTGACCAAGGGTCTGCTTTATAGTAGTACCTTTCAAAGTTTTTGAACATTTCCCTAAATGTTGACTTATGTCTTGTTCTGTGTAGGAAACATAATTATCTTTGTCCTCGTGGAACTTTTTCATCAGTCTGGTATAAAATAGATTAAATGGACAAAAGCGTAGAAACGTATTTAATATAAATTTTTCATGACCCTGGAATCTTCACAAAAAAAAATTGAAGATGAGAAATGTGGGGAAACCTGGATTAATGCAGTGCTTCTTGTTTCTATCATTTGAAAACATCCCTCAAAAGTTCACGCATTGTGGATTACTCCTCAGGTTCACGTGTTGATGCTATTTGGATTTTGGAAAGCAATTGCGGTCCTGAGGGTAGGGTTTCCTTCCTTCATAGCACAACTAGCTGCCACTAAATAGCAAAAATTAGGACTTGTTCCTGTTAACCCCAGGTATTCTGGAAGCTGAAGCAGGAGCATGCAAAGTTCCAGGTCAACTTCAGCTAAAGAGACTGTGTATTATAAAGAAATGTAAAAATTATGGAGATGTAGCCCAGTGATAGAATGACCCTGGGGTTATTTTCCTTCTTCTTGGGGCTCTAGAGAATTGCACAGAGTAAGGTTTTCTTATTAAGTTACCCAGTCTTGCTAGGACAGCAACTAAACTGCAGGGAAGACTGAGACATGAGAAGAGCAGATTTACAAGGTCTGCTTGTACAGAGCTTTCTCAGTCTCCATTTATTCTCCGTGATAAGAATGCTACTTTCCTTCATCCTGCATTTGGCGATTTTATCTCTCACTTTCAGAAAGGAATAGGTGAATGGTACAGTCCTGCCCCTTGCAACTGTTTATCCCTCCTTTTGTTTTTGAGTACTTTTTTTTCTTAAAAATGTCATATTTTGGATAACATATTTTGATACATTTAATCTACAGTGTGTATTTAAAGAAAATGAAATTTGAGTTCATGTAGTGTTTGGTACACTGCAAAGGAAACTGGAGGTATAATATCTATGAGGGCCAGACAGGTCACTTATGTGAACTCGATCTTGCTTTGTTTGTTAATGTAAGTGAAAGTGAGCTGGAGCTATTCCTTATAAATGCCTGCATTGAATTATACAGAACATATAGCCAATTCATCAGAAAAAAACTCATTCATAGTGGTACAAATAAAGAATTTCCACTGGGTTTGATGAAAACAAGACAGCTGTGTGTATATAACCAACTATTTTCTTTCCATTAGGATTTGTGAGTCCTGCAAATCCTCCTGCTTTCTGTTACTGCAGTAGACTTTCAACCTACTTTCAGCTTGGGGCTATTTTATGCATGGGGTTTTGTTTGCTTCACTAAATGATTTAAAAGTCTATTGTGCCTAAATTTACTTTTTAACAGTGGATGGCCTAGTTTATATTGTCTGGAGTGAACAGTAGTATCATTTTGAGGGTGCATTTTTTTTTCTGCCCAGAATAAATGCTGTAGACCATACTTGATACAATTTGCTTTTCATTAAACTTTGCTTACTTGCTTGAGGGGTTTTGTGTTCATGCACCTTTTTGTGGATGCATGATATAAAAACAAACTAAAAAAATAAAGATTATGTGTGATGGTTATTTATTCAAAATCTCTTCTACTACACCAGTCCCCTAGTTCCATTGTCTTAGAAGCAAATACCACTCACTAAGCCTTGGGTGGAACTTTTTAACATCACATTGCTGTGCCCATACACACACACTGGAACAACAAAGTGCTATTATATAATATTCTCTTATAAACTATTACTATCTTTTCATTGAACAGTAGCTCTTAGAAGAAAAAAAAATACTTATTTCATTGAAATTTTCTAGATTCATGTTGACATGTTATGTCATAATTTTCATGTTTGGTGAGTTATCTCCAACATTTTCTTATTTGCTATTTGAATTTTCTTTTCAATTTTTATCTAATTTCATGTTTTTGTTTGTTTTTAGATTGTTTCCTAGAAGGTTATCTTTTCATCATGCCTATCTATTCTGTCTAAAGTCTTTGAAATCAGATTACCTGTGGCCTCACTGCATAAAGCAAATACTATAGAAAGAATGTCACACATTCTGGAAACTTGGCTACAGACAAACATGTAAGACTCTTCTCTACTTCTCTAGTATTTGAGCCTGATTTCCAGAGCATAGATCTAGTTTTTCCATCACACAATACTTTAGTATTACAAAGATTAAGGAAACTGAGTGTTATAAGTAGATATTTTCACACACAAATAAAGGAATTGTACGTGTGTTAACACTTTGTCATGTTCTGATCAGCCTCAGTGGCAAGTAGAAGCAGGAAGAACAGGCAGATGGTAGACTTTAAGCATCCTGCTAGTTACTAGGCTTTCACTTGGGGATTTGAAGGAGGAATTAACAAATCACTGCATGGTACAATTTGTAGTTTCTCCAAACATCTGATTTGAGAGACCTTCGATATCTGAGGTAAAAAGGTCCATCTCCTTTATTTAGAAATGTGGAAAGAAGAGATTTTGTAATTAAAAAATTTTTACCACATCATTCGTGAAAACAATCACCTGACTATGTTAGACAAGGAGCTCAAATTGATGTCTTCCAATTTCTCTTTCACTAGCATTTATCCAAATGTCGTTTTCTTAAGTTTGGAAATTACATTTGGAGAGAGAAATTACATGAGCAAATGTGGGAGGATTTCCCTGCTTTTCTGATTCTCAGGAAAACGAAAGCTGATGTTCTGTTCAGTCCCACATAGTTGATGCTCCTGACCTTCTCTTCTCCAATTCTATGACAACACTCAATTTTCAGGACCTCACACATCCATTATGCATTTGCACTGGACTTGCACAAATCCTGATCATTACACATGATGTCCTTGGAGAATTCAGTTGCTACAGTGAGCAATGTAGCAACTCATGTAGCAAATTAGAGCAGTGGTGGTGAAACTGTTGCACATGTGCCACAGCAGGAATGCAAAGCCTTCTCTGTGGGTACACAAGCCAGGTCCCCCCCAGCCAAGGTGTGACAAACTATCAGCATAGGTACAACAACAAAGATCACATTCACTGTACAAAACCACACCAGCTTTTACCTTTCAATTAAGAGCTGTTTCTGTCTTTGGATGCTCTGTTACTGTGCATCCAAAGACAAAATATGAAAATATATGTGTTGCTTTTGGTAAACTAAAATCTCAGTACGCAGGTTGAATTGTAGAGTTGGCACCTAGCAATGAGTAAGTGGACTTGGGGTTGCAGTTTGGGCCCTCAGTCTGTAAAGGTATCGTCCTCACTCCTTTAGAAATGGATAGCTACTTGTCACTAGGAGGATCACTACAAATAAAAAGAAGTTATTAAGTTAATGATCATT
>NW_004524644.1:11110614-11132266 GCF_000260255.1 Octodon degus
CACCATATTTCCTATGGCATGACTTTTGCGTCTCATCCCAAGTTCCAATAATTAACTTTTACAGTCATTTTGCATGAATTGCTACTTCTTAACTTTTTACATTTATGTGTAATTTATAGTATAAATACAAAATATTGTTTCTTTCATTATGTAAGTCCCCAATCTTTTATTCTAAAAAAAAATACTTAAAATGGTGCTTTATTTTCAACATTGAAGTTCACTCTTCCCCAATGGATAACACAAGTTTTTATAAAGCATTTTAATCAGCACACTCCCCTAAAGTATTTGAATCAATAAATGTTCAGTAGAGAACAGTTAACATCCTTATTTATCCTCTCTAAATTTGTTCTAATGGAAAGCAAACTAGAGGGGAGAAAAGAGATTAATCATTATTTTCTATAGATTTTTGCATCCACTGCTCTTTGCTTTTTTTTCTTTTCTTTTTAATTGCTAAACATTTTGCCTGATGCAACTTTGAAGTAACTAACTACAGGCAAATCTTACGAAAATTTATTTAGTTTCTAGAACATCTTTCTTTGGAATTAAATAGAATAAATTTGCTCAATTGTCTTCTATATTACAACAAAAATAGTAGCAATATTACTTTCACAAAGGAACATTGGCCATGCCTTATTCACTACCAACTTTAATACATTAAGAAAAATAATGTAAGGGGTCGCGGAGACGGCTCAGTGGAATAAGCACTTCCCTGGCAAGTCCAAAGGTCTGAGTTCAATCCCCGGTTCCGGAATAAATAAATAAATAAATAAATAATGTATTACTACCTTAATATATGTTAACTTTATGTTTAAGTTCATTTTTAAAACTTGTAAATTGTTCCAGGGCCTGCAGTCCCAGCCTGTCGCTTCACTTTTCACCGACCTGCCAGTTATCATGCCAAAGAGGAAGTCTTCGGAGAATACAGAAGGCCAAGATGGATCCAAGGAAATAAACAGGTTACTGTTGTAGATCGTCCACGAAACCTGCGCCACCGAACCCTGCACCTAAACCGAGAAAAACATCTACCAAAAAAGAACCTGGACCAGAGAGTAGCGCAGGCGGTCAAGGCAAGAGGCAAGAGGAGCAGGAGGCCGGCGCGGGCGGCACTGCTCCGCCTGACAACGGCGAACCCGAGCGCAAGAGGCGCAGGGACGGAGTCTGCAGAGGGCTGGGGAGCGTGAGCTGGCGCAGTAAATTGGGGGTGATTTATGTTCCTCTCCGGACACCTTTTAAAAACTGTTTACCAAGTATTTTGTAAACGCTAGGTTTTTAGGACTCTACTAGTTGGCACACAAAATATATAAGGATGTACATTTTATTCTCGGTTAGTCACACTTTTGGAAGTTTTTATCGCTATGAAGCGAAAGAAATGCCATCCTGCAGCGGGAAGCCCAGTGCGAAGCGGGCGGAGCAGCGCGGGCCTGCGCGCACGGTGCCGCTTTCCCTGTGCATGCTTGCATTTTGGCTTGCATTTTCACACACTTTTTCTAGATCAATAATCAGTGGTGCTTTTGTACCTCGGTTTTATGTGATTTTAATGACTCGTAGACAGTTGTGGCCACCTGCTGACTGTGTGTGATTTCAAATAAAAGGTGTTCTTGTCTGAAAAAAAAATCTAATTAAGGCTCGGATAATATGCCTAAGAACTATGTAATTAACAATTATAGCATAATTTCTATTACATCTCAAATTTTTCTTCCTTCAAGCCTTCTATTTAAATCACTAAATTGGCAATTTCTTTTTTAAACTTAGACTTGTGCATAGTAATTCATGAAATAAAAAACTTAAAATTTCGGCAATATTAGTTATACTCGTGTTTTGAGAGAAAATAAATAACTTAGCATAAATAAACCTGAAATGAAATGTTTCTGTTTCTTCCAATATTTGAAAGGTCAATACATCTCGTTTTTTGTCAGAACAGTGGAACATCCTTTATTCTAAGTATATTTGCTATTCAGATATCTGGGTTATCTAATAAAACTATTTTAATTCCATTTGTATGAAATTTTTAAAAAGTTGGGGTTTAGAGGTAATACCTTAGTGTATGTCAAAATCGAATCCAAAAAGTTACTTTTCTAGAGAAGATAGCCCAATATAGTTACCAGCCAGTTCATAGAAAATCCTAATTAAAAAAAAAAAAAAAAAACAGTTCCCCATATGGAGATATATAAAACATAAATTTACATGAAGTCCTGGGATAATTCAAGTAGTAGAAACTAAGAGTTGGCAATGATGTGAATGGTGTGTTATTTTAGAACAGTTCTCAAGGAATAATTCTCAAGACCAATTTTAATTTTAAATCAGACAGGCGTACATGACTACTACAGTCTATGGGAGGGAAGTCCAGCTTGGTCAGATACGCTAAGAATAGACTTCTTTGAGGAGTTTATTTCATCCATAAAGATGCAATCATTTGAGTTTTCCTTGGCTGGTAATCACTTGTGCAATTAGTAAAAAGAAAAAAGATAGTGACAATAACACACACTAACACTGCTTTCTGGGATGAGCAAGACATAAAACAAACTTCTTTTTGCAGTATCTTGATCTACATTGATAATTATCCCTGAAATTATGTAATATGGTGCTACAATTGATGATTTTTCACTCAGACTAATAAAGATCTAATATGAGTGATCTCAAAGATTACAGGAGCAAAATTACAATTAACACAGACACATATTCTAATGTTACAATTTCTCTTTCATGAAGAAATATGTTGAATATAAAGATTAGTTTCAGTAAACAATTAATTATAATATTTATAATAATTAACATGAGTTTTTGGAAATGTAGTGGTATTTTGGTTCATGAAAGCTTTCGTTTGCAAACAATTTGGTTCAAAGCAAGTATTTAGCAAAATTTTGTTTTTGTTCGCAGACTGCATTCAGCAACAACCATGATCATGGTCACCTCTCGCACAGGGACACAAACAAGGCAAACTTTTCCCAAATCATAGAACATATTACGTTTTTGAACTGAGGCACCACTGCATTTTCATACTTCTTGAAAAAAAATCAGATATTAAAATTGTAGGCAATTTATTTTCCACTTAAATTATGTAGGTCCTATTACTATTTTCTGACATTTACCACTTAAGAAAAGTAGAAAGGAAATCTTTGGAAACCCTTACAGAGGCACACATTTTCAATTCTTTGTCTCGGTAAAGTAAAAGATAAGAGTTCCACATGAAAAGAATATTTATGGGCTGGCTAGATAGCTCAGTGGATTAAAGCACCTGCTTTGGCAGAGCCAGGGTTGGATCCTGGGCATGCCATGCTGGTCCCATCCCCAGGGCACTCTGAGACAGTGACTGAGACTGGGTAGTTGACACACGCCTATAATCCCAGCGCCTGGGAGGCTGAACACAAGCAGATCTCTATGAGTCCGATCTACATAGTAAGACTCTGTAGACCCTGACTTAAATTCATAAGTAACTAAATATTTATACAGGAAACCAGCCTCTTAAAGCACTTAGTAATACATCAAATATATAGTGTAGATCAACATGTTACCACAATCTATATAATTTACATCTTCTAGAAAAAGAAATCCACATTAGAGACAATAGTGATTACTTAGAAAGTTGTTTAATAAATTCTGATTAAAAGTGTCAGAAAAATTATTTGAAATTTGTAAACAATAATTTTTTAAAACAGTGGGAAGCCTACCCCTTCAGTGTCCCATTGTGGTGAAAGCCATTTAAGGCTTTTCTGCGACTATACTTAGCTTATCGCACTATTTCCTACTGAGTAAAGTTCCTGACATATTAAAATCACATGGCCATTAGAGAATTTTTTAATTTTCATGTAGTTAATTTCTATTTAAGAGTTATAAAATAGTAAAGCTTGCTGGTCCTATTAAATATTATCCATCTGTAAATTAACCCACAAATTCCAACTTGTAAAACATGTTATGACATTTTATCTTATAGAAGTTGTATTATTATAAAAAGTGCTTTAAGCAAAGTAATTTATAAACGATAGTGCCAAGGATATAGCACGAAGACACAGCACCTGCTTCGCAAGCATGAGGTCTTAAGTTCAGTTCCCAGAAAGCAAAACAAAAACATGCATAAAGGACAGAAATGAGGGTCAGCGATGTAGCTCAGTGGACTAAGTGCCTGCTTAGGCTAGCACAGGGACTAGAGTTCCATTTTCCGCACCACATGCCACACTGGCCCCATTCATGGGCTCACTGAGCCAGCCACTGAGTCTGGGAGTAGTGGCACATGCCTGTAATACCAGCACTGGAGAGGCTAAAAACAGGGTCCAGGCTGCCTAGAGAGACCCTGCACAAGACACATAAATGAAAAGAAAAAAGCCCAGAGATGTATTGCTTATAGTTCTGGAAGCTACACAGTTAAACATCAAGGCTCCAACAAATTTTGTGTTTGCTAAGGGATTGCACACCACAGGTTGTCCCTGCTGTATATCTTCACCTGGTATTGGAAGATAAAGGCAAACAAGTCCCCCAACCTCATGGACATGTCAGCTACCAAAATCCAGCCTACCCATTGGGGGTTAGATAGCATCATGTTAACTTTGGCACCAAAAATTTGGATTACAGTAATAGTCTCATAGTGCTTGGAAAGATATGATTTCATACATTTATATTATCCTTCAACAAAGGTTAGGCACAAACAAAAGACTGGACATGAACAACTTATAAGATGAGATGAGATGTCAACAGAACTATGGGCCTACAGAGCATGGTGCCTATAAACCAATATGAAATATGTCTTTTCAAGATCCTTTGCAAAATAAAAAGATTTAAGGAAATAAAATGTTTAAATATTGAGAGCTGAAGAATGAATGAGGCAGCTGCTATGAATGAACATGCCATGGAGGACAGAAAGAATGTGAAAAGAAAATAAAGCCCAACTCCTTATTTTCTCCTTTTCTGACAGAAATCAATGGCTTCAGGACCAAATAAGTATTATTTTATTTTTAAACATTAAGCACAGGGCTTTTATTTCTTTGCCTTAAAAGCAAGCAAACACTGGATTTCACTGGTAGCTTTGCCTTCTTAAGATGACAATCCAAGTGTCATACATAAAATGCCTGTTAAGTTTTCTGCATGTCTTTCTGCGGTCTGGTAGATATTTATTTATTTATTTATTTATTTATTTATTTATTTATTCATTCATTCATTCATTCATTCATTTCTGTATTTTAGGGAAGTACTTTGTCTCAGTTAAAGTAAAAGATAGGAGCTCCACATTAAAAGAATATTTATGGGCCGGCCAGATAGCTCAGTGAACTAAAGCACCTGCTTTGGCAGAGCACAGCGGCCAGGGTTCGATCCCGGGCATGCCATGCTGACCCCATCCCCAGGGTGCACTAAGACAGTGACTGAGACTGCATTTGGTAATGCATGCCTGCAATCCCAGAGCTTGGGAGGCTGAAAACAAGCAGATCACTATGAGTCTGATCTACATAGTGAGACCCTGTAGACCCTGCCTTAAATTCATAAGTAAATAAATATTTATACAGTAAACCAGCCGCCCTGAGCCTGCTTGCAGGTGCTTTAATCTGTGGTAGATATTTTTTAAATGAATAAATTCTATTCCAATTCATAGATTATCATGATTTCTTTATCTGTTTACCTATTGAAGAGCATCTATATTGTCTCCAAATTTTGACAATTTAAATAAAACTGCCAAGAATGTCTCTGTATAGGTTTTTGTATGGTCATAATTTTTCTACTTACTTTGATGTATAGCAAGAAAGAAAATCACTGGATAAAATGATAAAAATTGATTTAGATTTAGCTGCTGCCAAACTATCTTGCCAAGTGGCTTTACAGGTTGCATTCAGTGAAGCAGACGTTAATTGTTCTTAATTGCATCTTTGTTTTATTTCTATCTTCCTTAGAATGATGTATAATTATGTTAATTTATAATTAATCCTTTGACTCTAAAACCACCATGCCTGAACAGGAATGTATCTTTGCCTATTAAAGTCCAAATGGGATGTATTTCTGAACTAGTGCCAACTGGTATTATCCTTAAAGAAAGTTAGTTTGATTCTGTATAGTTATAGAGGTTATTTCCAGTTTTTTGGTTTCGTGACTAATTTTTTGAATTCTTTGGTTTGTTGAATAAACTTTGATCAAATTTAAGATTAAATAGCCCTTAAAAATGCATTTCAATCACTCTTTTGAGACTTTCTAGCCATATATAACAATATACTGCTATTATTCCTGCAATGAAGATATATTAAGTGGATCCTTATCTTCACCTCTTCTGGAAAATAATATTTCAGGTTTTTGGGTTTTCTTTTGTTTTTGTGGTACCGGGATCAAACTTGAAACCTTGTTCTTGACCAGGAGGTACTTATACCACTGAGCTACCTCCCTAACCCCAATGTATCAATCTTTCAGAATTCAGTTGATTAATAAAATCGTTAATGCTAAAAATTATAAAAATATTCTGTCTTATTTTATATGATAAACTTTACTAAACAAAATATATCATATTACTCATCAGAATCTCTGAAATTCATTCTAATTATCACTAGGATTGCTTGTGTGTTAAGTATACCATCTATTGTCTTTTCTTTCTTCTTCATTTTTTTTTTTTTATGTATTTGGTACAGGCTCTTACTACACAGCTCAGACTTTAGTGATCTTCCTGTTTCCTGTCTCCCCAGGGCTGGGATCACAGGTGTGTACCATGATGCTAGTCTTGGTGGCTGGCTCAGTGTGCCCAGTGGTAGAACCGGAGTGGCCTGTAGTGCAGGGGATGGAACCCTGTGAGTCTCTTTATTTGCCTAAGAAGGCACTTAGTCCACTGATCTGTGCACCAGCTATTTTTTTATTTGTTTTATTTTGTTGTTGTATATATTTGAATTTGGTCTTAATATCCATGGGTTCTTTTGTTTCTAAAGATGTTGTACTCAGGGTTTGCAAGGGAAGAGATTTAATATAGAACACATAATTTATAAGATTATTTTGTGATTTTCACCCAAAAATTCAAATGCACAAGAGTGCAAGAGATCTGTCCAGAGACCCAAAAACTGCAGCTGTGGCCTGGATCCCACAGCAATATCCTGCATGAGTTCATCTGGAAACTCAGAGTCCACCACAAGGTCCCACGCAAAGTCTGTAACAAAGAAGACCCAAAGGTCAGTGGTGGAAGTTAGAAAATCTGTGCTAGTTAGATGAAGGATCTGAGCCACCAGGCTGAGCAATCTTTATTGGAACTAGGAAGCGATGCTCAACGTAAGGACCAGAGCTCCCCCGAAGAGAACCACAGAATCCTTAGTGTCAGTGAGGATCCAAGCTCCTCCTGGGGTGGGAACAGCTGCCGTTCAAGCTTCTCCGGGAGAAACCAGCATACCCGTTTCTCCAGTTCCTCTTTTGTGCTGTTGACAACAATTCTCAGGTGGTCCTTCGGCACCCAGAACTCACTGGGTCAGTTGAGGTGGATATTATAAATTGCCCAATACTTAATCCAACACAAAAGAATTGCTAGGATTTTCAAGCATGAGTATTGTGTATCTCAGCAAAATGATACCAGTAATAAATTATTTGAAAGTTTAAAAAAATACTTTAAAATACTTTCAATTTTGTTGACATTTTGTACAAATTTTGAATGCTATTAATTCATGAAACAAATAAAGCAGTCACAATAATTATAATTTTCCTGATTTTATTAATAAGAAATCTGACATGTTTCTTTAGTGTGAGGTGGCATTACAATCTCAGTAAATGAAAAATTGTGTTAAAGGAAAGCTTTATGATTTTAGGTATTTCAGCAACAATATATATGATTACTGCGGAATTCTATTTGTGATGATATTAATTTATGCCTCATTTAACAATGTGAAGTAGTTTAAAAATACAGATTTTACAATGTGTGTATGTATTTTTTATGTCTTTCTGCTTTTAAAAAAAATTGAAGTACAGGCATTCTACAAGTTGTGTAAAAAAAAAAAAAAACACTTGTATACAAATATTCACAAAATTTCAGGACTATGCTTGCCATAGATACTTACTTCAGAAATATACATTGACATATAAATTTATGTATTCATGCTCTTAATATCCTTCTATATTGTTCTTTGCTATTTGTTATATATAGCATGAAATATTTTTCTAAAAATTATTTTATCACACTGCTCAAGGGCTAGGGTTATATATAGCTCAGTGGCATAAGCACATGCCTGTCCACCTCAAGGTTCTAAGTTCACTCTTCAGTACCAAAAAAATAAATAAATTAGTAATTAAATAAGAAAATAAACCCAAAAACAAAACAGCAATGTATTTCCAAAAATCAATAAATCTGTTCTAGGAGTGAAAACTTATTTTATCACAGTACTCATATTGTCTTTAATTGATGTAGCAAAATTTTTAGACTTAAAGTTTTTTCCTTTTTCCTTATTACTAAGACATGACTGTGATATGTTGTTTATTACATAGTTATATATATATATATATATAGAGAGAGAGAGAGAGAGAGAGAGAGAGAGAGTACTACTTTCAAAGATTCATTTTATGATGTTTACATTCTACAGTGTGCAAAAGCAATGCAGGATCAATAAAAATTGTAATTTGCATTTCATATCTTTATCATTGTCAGGGTGGGGCCTTTACCATATAACCTTCTCCCACGATGCTCGCCAGCCGCACATAACCAGTGTAAGCAATGGGTACTCGGAAGTGTGGTGAGTAACTTTCAATGTGCGGTAGGTTAAATATATTAAATTCACTTTTTCTAGGATATTTCGACTTCATGATGGTTCAACAGCCATCATAACACAAGGAACATCGACAATTTATTTCAAATTTTGAAAAAACTCTAAGATAGTGGTCCAGGGAGATAGCTCAGTAGAATAAACGCTTAAAAGGTCCTGAGTTCAATTCCTGGTACTAAAAAAAAATATTCCTCAGGCCATGGAGAAGCTCAGTGGAATAAGCACCTGCCTGGCAAGTGAAAGATCCAGAATTTAATTCCTGGTACCCCGGGGTGGGGGAGAAAATTATGCCTCATCCAAATTAATGTAGTAACTAAACAGAAGAATTAAAATCCATATCAGAGCTGGCCAGATAGCTCAGTGGATTAAAGCATGTTCTTAGGCAGTGCAGGGACTGGGGTTCAATCCCCAGTGTGCTGTGCCAGTTCTGCCCCTGGGGCGCACTGAGACAGCAATTGAGAGTGGGTGTGGTGGTGTATGCCTGTAATCCCTGTGCTTGGGAGGCTGAAAGCAGGAGGACCACTACAAGTCTGATCTGTGTAGTGAGACCCTGTAGACCCTGTACTAAATACATTCCAAAAAAAAAAAATGTATCATCCATATCTGTGAGACTAAAATTCTCCTCAAAATAATAATTACTTATGTCTCACATCTTCTGGATTTACTGGCTCATAAAATTAACAAATCCCCTATGTACAATAGCATCTTTTTATAAAGATTCACCTCTAAGTCCATTCGTGTTTATATATTTTGCTTGCTGAATAATGGTAATTTATCACAAAACATTTTCTTTCTGTATTTCAAGGGATTAAGACAAAGAAGATAACAATCTTAATTATGTTTTCATTCATCATTTTTTGTGCTTTTAAAAACAGCAGTTAAACGTAAAGCAAAGTTTTGCTTTGAGAACAGTAACTCTTCAGTATCTAGTCCCTTAAAATGATATTTCTCTATTGTAGAGCTTGAGGAATACTAGATCATCTGTAAGCCTTAGTTCTAGTTCTGCTCTGACAGTTCAGTATGAGACAGTGTGGTAACCAATGGAACAGTACAAATTTTGCTTACAGACAAAATTGCTTCTCAATTAAAAGTAATACAACCAATTAAATGTTACAAAGTGGATCAGAGCATGAATATATATATATATATATATATATATATATATGCATATAAGTGTATGTTAGTATATATGTATTGCAATATATAGTTTCTTTTCTGTTTGTTAAGAATGCATAAGTAAACTGAAACTTAGTCTTTATCATGCACTGTGCCCATAATTTTTGAAATTTGAGGTCCAGAAACAACCTGCACCAATTTCTTTTTTTTTCTTGCTTTTTAATTTTTTAAATGTATTTAGTACAGGGTCTACAGGGTCTCACAGCACAGATCGGACTCATAGTGATTCTCCTGTTTTCAGTATCCCAAGTGCTGGGATTACAGGTATGCACCACCACTTATTCACCATCTCAGTGGGCCCCTGGGGCAGGGCTGGCAGGGCAGGCCAAGGATCAAATCCTTAATCTGCTGAACTGTATGGTCAGCCCAAATTTCTTTTTTGTTCTTTTTCTATTTTGTTTTAAGGAAGAGTCTATAGGGTGTTCAGGATCTTACAACTAGATCGGACTCAGTGATCAACCTGTTTGCAGCCTCCCAAGACCTGGGATTACAGGCATGTGCCACCACGCCCAGTGTCAATTGCTGTCTCAGAGCACCATGGCAGCTGGGCCAGCACAGCAGGCCAGGGGATTAAACCCCCATCCCCTATGCCTGCTTGCAGGTGCCTTAATCCACTGAGCTATTTGGCCTGCCCCTTCTTTTTTGTTCTAAACATTTTCTTTCACAGAAAAGTTGTTTATATCCTCGGTTGTAGCAACTTCATCAGATTTAGTTTCTATGTCCAAAAAATTCATGGACCAAGGGAATAAGTACAAGGTGTGAGGAGGACAGGAAGGGAAAATGAGAGGAATAAAGATGTACCATGTACTGGGTCCGATAATGCCAATCTATGTAAACATTATATTCCATAACTTGAGTTAAGACAAATAATATCGATAAATACAAAAAAGGTGATCTCCTCCCCAGAGGAGGGAGGAGGTGGAAAAAGGGAATGATAATTAAACAAAAATAGAAAGAATAAGGGGTAATATGTAAAGGTAATTCACTGTGCAGAATGATTGTAAACTACACTAATAAAATAAAATGAAAATTAAAAAAATATAAAGATGTTATTATAAACACTATGCTAAACACATTACACTTAGAATCACTCTCCCTGAGCCACCATATTGCTATATATTTAAGTTTAATTTGAAGTCATTAAAACTTGTGCATTCTTTGTAATATGGTTCAAAAGATACTGGCGCTGAAATTGAATTTATGAAGAAAAGAAGAGGAGCTTGGATGTTCAGAAGCTATTAACACTTGCAAATTTTAATAATTAGTTAATGAATATTTATTAGAATGAGTGATTAAGAAGCCATCGTGATTCACACTTTTCCACTTTAAATGTCACGGCTTGTTTCTTGAGCATTTTTCTTCTTAAATTACCTATACGTGTTTCTTTCCGATCTTGCAAGCCTCAGCCACCATTTCTTTGATTCACAGCAGACCTATTCACACCGACTATATTCCAACAGAAGAATAGCAAGAAATTGTTTTGTTTTGCAATCATAATTTCCTTGCTTTGCATCTTTGCTGACGTCACTATCGAAGCTAACATCACCGACAATTTATTGTAGCCATTCTCTGCATGACAAGGCACAATGAGCCACATGGTCCTTTTCTCTTCCTCGCTGTCACGTTCATCTCCTTTAGATAAAGCAGTCATTGATTTTCCATGTTACTCATTCAGGTCTCTTCTGGGCAAGTTTCCTAGTGGGAAGATTTCTTCAAATGTGGTAAGAAGGTGAAGTATCTTTGCTTACCACTTTCAGGCACTCACATTATTTATCACCCCAGGGTGAATTTTAAAACCCCCCTCAAATCTAAAAGTTGCTCTGGCTTTTACTGCTATTCACATCCATTAGTCAACCTAACTGACCAAATCACTACCACAAGAAATGTATTAACTTTAAATAGACAAAATTTAAAATGTTGATCACACACACACACACACACACACACACACACACGGAACAATGAAAGACTCAAGTAGATTTTTGAAGATTTCCATTATAAGCTATAAAATCAGCACAATAATATGTTACCCTACAAATAGTTTATTCTAGGGGGTTTTAGGCCCATAAGCCTCTTTTCATAGTGTGTACATGTGTCTGACTTTGGGAGAAACAAAGCAACCTGGTGGGAAACCTAAGCACAAGGAGTGTTTGATGAGCATTTGAGAGGTGAATTCTCTAATGACTGATCGCTATAAAATAGAATAGAAAATCATTATCTGTAACAATCTCTCTATTTACTTTAGGCTTGATCATGAATGAAACTCTTCCACTTCTTCGTAGTGAAAGCATTATTAAGTCGATAACTATTTTTGAAGAAGGGGAATTGGCACTCCTAAGTGACAAATTTCCAGGTACGTTTTTAGAAAGACCTGTGGCATTGATACAGGGAACCTCCAAATGACACAGGGAGAAAAGCTGATCTCCCAGCCTAAAAGGTATCTGGGATGATTTCGTGTTCTCTAAAACCAAAGAATTCATTTTAGGAATAAACAGAGGTTATGAGCACAATGTATTTATTGAGGGAAAGAAAGCAGGAGGGGGGCCCGAGTGGATTGTCCCCGGGAAACTGTCTCTTCCAGGTACTGTTATGGAGGAAAACCATGCAGTGAGGCAGGTGGGTCTAAGGTGGTGGGGAAGACATAAGAACTCACTTAGGTGGCATGAAGTGGGACAAAACTATGGTCAACCAATGAGATTGCAAACTCTATTGCTCATATAAAATTGATTAAGCCCAGTACCAAATGGGGAAGCGAGTCATATAGTAAGCAGGATAGGGTCTCTTCCTGTTGGGGGCTGGGCTAGTGACTCACTTGGGCTCTTTCAAGGTGATTGATACCTATTTAGAATATCAGTCCCTGGTGCCCATCCTTAGGGAAGTATATAGCTGTGTTTCCTCTTTTGTCTTAGTCTTGAGGTGTGGCCCATATGGCAGTGTCTGTCTTTTCCAAGTTGCAAGGTCACCTTGTCCTCTATCTTGTCTCCTTGAGGGCCTGGCCTTGTCTGACTTCCTACAATATTCTGCCTACAACAACATGTTATAAGAAAATTTACAAAAGAAGAAATTCAATGTCACTGTCAATGAAGATTTTGTAAAGATTGAGGGTTTTGCTTATTTGGCCCCTGTAATAGTCAACTGTTGTGTCAGTTTAAGTAAGAAATGGCCAGGTAATTGATTTAGCACAGTTTTGGGTGTGATTGAATGGATTTACTGACCAGGGAAGATCAAGCTGGGGTTTGGATGGCACCAAAGAATAGGTTTATAACCTGAGTGGAAACAAAGGGACAGAAGAAAGTCTCTCTTCTGCTACTTCCGAAGTGTTCCAGTTTTCGCTAGTGCCTTTGGACGTCTGTCTCTAAGCTTCCAGCACAGATATTTCACCCTTCCAAGGTAGAGTCTTCACTTTTCCCAAGTAGAGCCCTCAGTTGCCCAGTGAAAACTCAGAAGGACTCTGTAGGAAGCTCCAGGTTTTCCACTTTGGCTCTCTAGCAGGCAGAAAGCCCTTTCTAGTCTTCTATGTCTAATTGCACAGCAGCAGCCACTACAAGCCTACCTTGTAGAATGTGTATTTGATTACTCTAGTGAGCTCTGATATAGCCCCAAATCGTACTGAAGTCAAACAACTGTTGTCTAGATAATGAGTTTCTTCACTACTCTGTAGATGGTTCTGGTGTGTTAGCTTAGATGTGGTGCAGAACAAACATTAGGGCCTCCTCTGAGAAATAATAGCTTGCCCAAAATAATTTTCATACAACAATTTTATCTCTCAGAAGTCTTCAAAGATTTCTCTTGTTCAGTTATACCTCATACTTTCACCAGACACCTCACTAAACTAAAGAAAATTTAAGTTTATTAACAAAAATACAAATAAATCCAGATATACATAAATTAATAGGAATTAATATTTAAAAATTATTTTCTCCAAATTAGTATAACCTCAATATAGTTAGAAAATCCCATTTTATGTCATAGAACTTACTTAACAAGTTATTAAATTTATGCAGTAGCTCAACAATACTGATATAAAAATAATTCAGAATAAGAAAGGGTAGATAGTATCATCTATACCTTAGTATAAACCTGTATGGTATTGCAGGAATTGGTAGACAAAGTCACACTAAAATTGCAACAACAATGAAAGTAAACAACAACAGCAGCAAGGAAAAAGAAGTTCAAGATCCAAGATGGGCAAATATTTGCACATGTAAATAAGTGTGATTGTTTCACTTTGCAGTATATGCAAGCCAATAAACACAGCAGAATGGAGAGATGTTTATTACTTGTAGTTAGTAAGGAAAGCACTGGAGGTAACCCTAAAAGCGGTGCTCTTCATGAGGAAAGAGTCAAAGAGCTTTTATTGGGAAAGCGCACATGTTCCTGGGGAAGAGCTCATCACGCTCACAGAGGTGAGCTCCTTTCTGAGCGAGCGACTTCCACAGGAGCAAGTCCTCGGGGCAGAGACTCTGGCATTATCATAGCAGTTGCAAGTGTATCTGGGAGAACACTTAGTATTACAGTGAGCAGGGTGCAGTCACTAACAGGTCACTAAATTTCTCTTTTGGCAATTTCCGTGTAAGGTTCTGTGGAAGATACTAACTAAAAATGAAACAAAGTGAAAATAAACAAATCTTAACTTTGAAAGTATATTAAACAGATATGTGAAGAGGATATAGCTTCCCTCATTCCCAAGACCACTCATCTATCACTTGAGACTATTCACCAACATAAGTAGCACACACCATGAAGCTATCACATCTCCTCTTTGTACTCATGAGACCATATTCATTTTCCTAAAACTCATTTGTTTTCCTATTAGTGCCTTTTCTCCTCTTCCATCTCCTATATTAGGAAGGCGCTTTTCCATATTTTCTATTCCTTTTTCCTGTTAAGAGTCTATATAAATTCCAAGTTCTATCCACCTGTATAGCCATATTTTTTGTGAATTCTAATGGATATATCCATAATAGTACATAAATAAGTTTGCTTTTCTCTCATAAATTTGTTTTTATTTTTATCTTACTTTTTGTCAGCTTAATACATAGTCATATGAATACTGAACACTCTTAAGAACTTAGGCTGAAAGTTTTTCATGACCACATAATTTCACAAAAGATCAAATAATGTCCTTTATATTTTGAGAGGATTATAATGCTCATTTGTCATAAAGAAATTCAAATGTAAATGATAATGAAGTATCAGATCTGGGCTGGTTAGAATGATATAAATTCAAATTTAACAATGCTTAATGTTAGCAGAAATATGGATTAAGAGAACTATTTAGCTTGTAATGCATAAAATACATTGACAGGTAAACAGTCACCACTGACTCACAAAGAAATTTGTCATCATTCAGAAAAATTTTAAAAGCACTTTAGAAAACTAGGCTGAACAAATTAGTGCACTACTGCACTAGAAGACCAGTAAAACTAAGCGATCAGCATTCCTCAGTGTAAAAGCATGCCCAGTGCCTGCTGTGGCAGAGCAGAGCAGGCAGGGGTTCAATCCCTAAAGTGCCAGGCCGGCCCTGCCCCTGGAGCATGCTGAGACAGCCATTGAAACTGGGCGGGATGACACGTGCGCCTGTAATCTGAGCACTTGGGAGACTGAAAACAGGTGAATCACTGCGAGTACAGTCTGTGTAGTAAGAACCTATACAGCCTGTATACCCTGTACACCCTGAGCCAAACTCATAAAAAAAAAAAAATGAGAAGGAAAGAAAGCATGCCCGTCAGAAACATATTCTGAGAAAGGGACAAATAGCAGATAGATATGTTGTGATTGCTTCTATAACAATTAAAAATAGAATTTAAAGTTTTAAATTGTGGGGTATACAGCTCTGTAAAACCACACACACACATATGTATATGAAGCCTATGTAATATGGCTATAGAAGGCTGTTAGAATAAATGACACTCAAGATACTAATATTTGGGGAAAGAAGGAAGATTCATTTGTAGAGGAGTAAATACACGATGAGAACATCAAATATGGTATAAATTTCTCAAACTGATAGATAAAAGGTTAATCATTTCATTATTTTAAATAAGCTTTATTTTTATAAACTTGGTAGCATATGTGCATGTGTTTAACTGTATGATATTAGCTAAATGAAGCTCTAATAAAATGATGGAAATAGATGAAATTTCTGACACTGCTGCAACAAGTATTTAGTATCTAGTATTTAATATAGTAGAATACCATTTAGTATCCCAGCATACTAAATTATCATTATTATGTATCTCTCTCCAGTAGAGATACAATTGTGAGCACAAGAACAAGTGTAAAATAAGTGATTTAGTAAATTTAAGTATACGCAAAACATGAATAATTTAAATATATTATCATTCAATTTTCATAATCAATTAATTGCTATTGTGTGCTAGTTTCTTCATTTGCAAGTTATTATCCATTTGTTTAATATTGATGCTAAGCCATAAGAAAAGAAATGGAAACCTACTAAATTTAAAAATGCAGTCAATGAGATTATCATAGTGTCTATGAACTTTACATAATTTAAGTGATTTTTAAAATTTCTTTGTTATGAAATACCTACAGAAAGAAAAATACTATTTCCAATGATCAGCACAGAAGAGTAAGAGGCTACATATTTCAAAAACCATAGTTTAATCCTGCTTTAATAAAAATTAAAAGTAATTATTGTAAGAGCAAAAATGTTGGAAGACAGAATTCTTTACATAGAAAACTAACATTTTAAACAGTTATTACAAAGTGATGTCCATACCACCTACACTGGATTGTACCAAATATAGTAATCATAAGTCATACTATAGAGACACAGTAGATGGTATAATTTTTTTTGTTTGTTTTGTTTTTGGTGGAACCAGATTTTGAACTCAGGCCTTTGCATTTGCCAAGGAAGTGCTTATTCCCCAGGCCAATCTAAATTTATAATTTAATAAAATACCAGGAGACACTCATTTCTAATGGTAACAAATAATTTAATAACTCTGCATTTTAAAAATATATATCATACAATACTAATCTAAACTTGTGATGACCCTCTTATGATCATCCTTACTGTTTGCTGTTGTATAAAACTTTAGGGTGTACAATTATGCATGAGGTTTTGTACTTGACCATGATAGTAACAGCTTAAACTACCAGTTTTTGTATTTGGAATATGTTTAATTATTATTTTGGAGGGTTCTCTGTCTACTCATTACAAGTAAGGTTAATGATACAAATAGTTACAGCTGTGTTATGCTGGCATTGGCCAGCACCGGAAGCAGCCTTGTGCATCTCAAATTTAAATCAAAAGACTGGGTCAAGTGGCTGACTTCCACCATCCAAATGGATGAGTCATTCAATGATGTTTGTCCACTGACAAAATCGCCCACTAACATATTTCTCAGAATGTGTCTCTGATGTTAAGTAACACATCACTATAAATATAGATTAGATGTAGAAAAATAATTTATCTTTGTCATTCTTATATTTAATATATGGATCCCATAAACTAAACCAAACAAAGACAAGTTCAGAGGAAAAACATATCAAACATCCTTAGGTATGTCTTTGGAGAAAAGAATTGCAAACCCTAGGAAATGATTATAGGGTTTATATGTCATCTTAACAGAAAATGATATATTGTGAATAAGGAAAAAGGGGTATTCAGGCTTCTAAATTGTGGCAAGTGTATGAATGAAATTAATGGAAAATGAAACTTATTGTATTCAAATTTTTGAAGCAGGCTAAATCTTTTATGGTGTTCAAAGCAATACCAGTGTCTCTAGCAATCAAAATACTCTCCTCTTCCTGGTGGTTCTTGTGTGGGCTATCTCCTCCACAGAAGAAAGTGTACACCCTGCTTTTATGCAAAAAAAAAAAAAAAAAAAAAAAAAAAAAGAAGGTAGAGTATTCCTGCATTGCTGTTTCCAGTTCAAGGTAATCTTTTTTCAAATGGAATATTTTATGACATGAATTATCTTTAATTGTTAAAATATCATTAAAAGAAAACACATATGGCAAAAGAATAAAAAGGAGGAAAGAAGTAGCCCAGTGCATAAAGTAAGTTGGTAAAATCAAGTCTAAGAAATTCTAATAGTTGCATTGTAATATATTTATTAATTAACATTTATATTATTAGTGTCTCTAATAAATAATGAATTGGCCAGAGGACAGCTTTATTGTGCTCCTCAGCCCTGAAGCCTGTTTGCTCTGGTCTGAGACTTCTCCTCCAGACATGGTGCCCACCAAGATATCATTGTGGATGTAGAACTGGGTCTGCTCCCTGCAGTACACAGACTGGCCCTTGTTGATTCTCTTGGTAGTTTCCAGAGCAAATATGGATCCAGACATAGCACCTTGGCAAGAAGCACGCCATCTCCTGAGTCATGGAGCTTTAGGTAGCTCACTGTCTTGTGAAGTCCACAGTTCACACATGCTGCGCCTGTGCGGGTTTCACGTGCTTGTGGAGCACAAAGAGAGCACACACTCTCTGCTCAGGGATCATGCAGCCCATGGCCGTAGATTTGTGTCCAAGCACAGAGAAAAGTCTAACATGCTTTTCATAATAGACTTTAACCTAAAACAGGGACTGACTAATATAAAAAAATAGATTACATGCTTTATAAAATGTGAATGATTGTCATAATGCATCTGGGAAATATTAGGCTACTGAATTTAAGTCTACCCTATAGGACCATCCATAAATTTTCATATAATAACATTACAATGAAGAAGTAAAGAAAGATGTCAGAGAAATGTACATTTTTATAAGTCTTTTCTAGAACAAACATGGGCCGGGGAGATATTTCAGTGGAATAAGTTCTTGCCTGGCAAGGGCAGGATCCTGAGTTCAGTCCCTGGTACTGAAAACAAACAAACAAAAAAGAAGCCAGGTATCCTGCACTAAGAAAAACATACTTTTGAGCAAAACTGGAAGTGGGACACTGGGTGGGGCTTCCAGGAGAAGAGCTAAAAGCTTTGTATGTTATGAGATGGGCAAGGGTTTGCCAGGGGCAGGGGTGGCGTGTTAAGAGTGTGGGTCTATATTGTCCCCCAAAAGTTCATATGCCAAAGATACAAGCACTACTCCAGGGTACACCCTCCCAGCGAGGCTGAGCAGAAGAAACCGAAGTCACTGGGAGTGTGTCCTGAAAAGAGACCTCGGCGCCCTGACCACCGTCCTCTCCTTTTGCTTCCTGGCCACGGTGACCCTAGTTACTTGCTCCACTGAGCTCCTGTCATTCCATTTCCCTCATCGTATGCTCAAAGCCAATGGCCCCAAGTGTGAGACTGAAATGTGAGTCTGTGAGACAAAATAGACCTTTGCTTTACGAAGCTGCTTTCCTTAGGTGTTCTGTTACAGTGGTGGAAGGCTGAAGGACAAAATATAGCCAGGAATTCTCTCACGCTGTCTTTGAGCCTCCATATTAGTCCTGATTCCTGATTCCCAAAAGCAACTTAAAATGTATAGGACCCCATTTCCTCTTAAAATGATTTCTCTCCATTTTTTGTGATTAAGAATCACTTATAAATAAATTATTTTGAGTCATTTTAACAAAAACTATTTCATCAAAAAAAATCAGGTGCAATATTGTTGACTCAAGAAAAATATGTATAATATTCATTAATATGTGTTTGAATGCAATAGAAACTTGAATTTGTCTTCCTCTCTCTAAACTTTTATATAGTTTCATGTTTTGAAGTAAACTAGCTTAACTTCCAACATAACGTTTTAAATCATCATTTTATCTGGTAATATATTTTGGTCACAAGTGACTGAGAAATCATTTTCCCCACATTTTTAATGGTTCAACTGATTCATCCCTAAAACTACTTATTTTCCTTGTGGTGCATCATAACATTTCATTATGTTCTTTTCTGCATTTTCATTGCAAATTCTGAAACATGTTCATTTTATTTTCACTCACTTTGTTGCTGTCAATATTGAACAATAATAAGAATGCAACAGCCTGTTTTAATAAGCTAATTATAAGCATTCCTGTATTATAATTTTTATTGTGATTTGACATCTGTATGTGTATCTAGATGCCTTGCAAAGTGTAGACAGCTGAGTAGTTTGAACCTTAGAGATAAAAATGACTGTGCATTAGGAATAAGCAATTGAACATGAAACACACTGGTAGCTGCGGCTTTGCAAGTCCTCAGAAAACATTGTGAGTCCATTAGGTTCCATAAGGCGCTGAATTTCATGAGCAGTTAGTGATGATAGCTTTGCACTGTAAGCCATCCCTGGGTAGTTGCAGTTATGGCAATGAAGTTTAGATGATACCAGGGCTACACTTGATAAATCTGACTGGCATCTGTGAAGAATACAGTGCAAAAGGAATTGTAGGGTAATTACTGATAATTTTGTCCAGGAATTTATAGCAAGAACAAACTTATAGACTGAATTATAAAACATGCTTAGAAGGAGCATGGAATTGACAAATATTAATTGCTATTGTAGACTTTAAAGGAGGTGTCTAAGATGTGACTAACGTGGACAGTGCAATGTAAGAATGTCAATGGCATTTAAAAATCAAGTTAAAAAGTTCTTAAAATCAAAAGTCATTTTAGAAACTAAGAAATCATCAATGAAGTTCCTACTTGTAATAAATTTCAGGAGCTGGGGAGATGGCTCAGTAGAATAAGCACTTCTCTGGCAAGTGCAAGGGCCTGAGTTCAATCCCCAGTTCTGAAAAAAAAAAAAAATTCAGAATTAGCAAAAACTCAGAAAATAATCTCATTATCCTCTTGTATACTTCATTTAAATAAAAAATACAATAAATTCATGTATGGTGGAACTGAACTGAATATTGCTCTGAGAGAAACTATTAGAAAATGTAATTGGATGTCTTATTTCTAGGAGAAAAGATACACAGCATGACCATCTCCATATTTTGCACAATTTAATGTTTTAGTTGTCACATCTCTTTTTCAGAATCTCATCACCTTTCAGTGAGAATTATTTAAAGTTCAGAACTTGAGCCCCATTAATGGAACATGAAGAGCAGTACTTCAGCTGAGAAGTCCTGACTCTGAAATTCAACAGTACATAAAGACATGACATATTATAATCTTTTAAAAATGATATGAAATTTGGTGAGGTTTTAGGATATAAAATAAACAAAACAAATTAATAGCTTTTTATATTCAACTAATATAAAATTCTTCATGAAGAAATCAAGAAGGTAATACCACTTACTATAATTTAAAAAATGTAAGAATAAATTTACCTAAAGGCAGAATGTTTTTCACAATAAAGAATGAAAAACTATCATGAAAGAAATTAGAGTGAAAACATGCACAAGAAATGGAAAAAAAATCCCATGTTCACAGATTGAAAGAGCTAATTATTTTTTAAAATTTCATAGTACTCAATGTCATCAACAAACTCAATGAAATTTTTATTAAAATCGTAATGATATTCTACACACACACACACACACACACACACACACACACAATTCAGCAGTTGTAAAAGAACATCAGTAGCCAAAGAAATCCTAAGTAAAAAGAAAAAGAAAAAAATCTGAAGGCATTATAATACTTACATTTGAAACACATTACAAAGTAACACTAATAAAGCCCAGCATCCTATTGGCATGTGCCTAGTCATACAAATGAGTGGAATGGAATGGTGGACATAGAAATCCATTTACGCATTAGCAGACAGCAAACTTTTGAATAATTATAGAGTGACATACATTGCAGAGTAGGCACTATTTTAAATAAATCTAAGACAACTGGATGCTCCCCATAGTATCTCAATGTCCCTCTGTCTCAATCTCTTTGACTCAACTTCTCTCTCT
>NW_004524644.1:11132657-11136321 GCF_000260255.1 Octodon degus
AAGTTAAATAATTAAAAATGTTCTACAAACAAATAATATAAACAATGGAATAAAGAAATACAAAAAGCAAAAATTGCAATTTACTGAAGAGAAATGGAGGCATTTCCTGAACGGAAAGGGAAATTCAAATGACTCAGTAGTAAAATAAAATATACTGTCTATATATATATTTTTTTCATGACACACCCATAAATACATGTATGTATATAGCTGTACTTATGTACATATATACACTTACATACATATAAAACACATATACATATGTACATGTGTTATTTTGTTATAACAGTCATATTGGTCATTGAATACTTACATTTCAAGTTAAAGATACTTGCAAAGATTCAACTGGTGATTTCTACAACGGCATGTAAATGATATCCATTCTGCTGAAATCACTGGTTTGAATTTTGAATTTTGATCATCTCTCAGGACTAGTGTTATTCAAAAGACAGTCTCTTCTGGGAAGAGTGTGCTCATAAGTGGTAGAGGGCATGGGTAGCACGTGTGAGACCATAGACTAGATGCCTATTGCCACAAAAACAACAGCAAATAAACCATCGTTTCCTGTGATACTGGGCAAAAATGGCAAGATGAACTCCATGGCAGTTACGAATCACAAGGATACACAGCTCCTTTCCTACAGCACGTGGTGGAACTCTAGTATGACATTGGTGAGGCGTATTGGAGTTACAATATTTCTAATTTGCATGAGTCAATCAGTATATGACCACCTTAAAAGCTGACAAAGTTTTAGGCATACTTGTACTACTTAAACTCTTGACTTTTTAACTTATGCTAAGTACATGTTCTATAACATTTTATCATTTTGACTTTATGTAAGTGTGTGGTTCGGTAATATTAAGTAAATAAGAATGTCATGAAACTGCATAATCATGACCACTATCTAACTCCTAAAACATTTTAATCATCTTACAAAAAAAAAATGCTGCCTAATATGCTTGTTAAACAAGAATTCCCCATTTTCTTCTCAAAGACCCTACTAGCCTCTATTTTGTTCTCTTTCTTGATGGGGTTAACTATTATAGATGCTCATGTAAATGAAAACATATCTCAGGCTGGCGAGATACTCCAGCAGCCTAAACACCTGCTTAGGCATGTGTAGGGACTGGGGTTCAATTCCCTGCACCAAATACCCCGCCAACCCCTCCCCCAGGTGTGCTGGGCAGGCTAACGAGAACAGGCATGTGGCAAATGCCTGAAATCCCAGTGCTGGGGAGGCTGAACAAAGGTGATCGCTAGGAGTCTGAGATGTGTAGTGAGACCCTGTGCCAAGTACATAAAAGAAATCATACAGCATTTTTCTTTTCAGTCTGGCTTATTTTGCTAAGCAACATTTTCTTCAGTGCCCATTCATATTGCAGAATATATCAAAATTTCACTTTCTTTCCTGGCCAAATAAAATTTTACAGTATGTATGTTCCTTGTTTTATTCATTCTATTAATTTGCTAATGGAGAGCTGGGCTGTTTTCAGTGCATCGCTATTGTGAATAAGTCCTGCCTTTGCTCTTATATGTATCAAAGCAATATATCAAGAAATAGGATTGTGGAATAACATGATAGATGTAATGGTTAATGTTTTCAGAAATCATCAAATATTTTCAATAATATGTTCAGCAACTTACATTTCTACTTCTTTATTTGAATGAGTAGAAGTGCTCTAATTCTTCTGTATGCTCCCAAAACTTTCTACTTTCTATTTTATTTTGATAATAACAATTGTGGTAATGTGAATTACTATTTCAGTGTAGTTTTCATTCAACTTGTTTAATGACAGTGTTGAGCTTCTCATGATTATTTGTAAAACATAAACCACTCTATTAAGACACATAAAGCTTTAGTGGCCATTTGTTTATCTTCTTTAAAGAAATGTTGAGGACAGTGTTACCATTTTTTAGCATTTGCCAAAATAATATAAAGAAATGGAAAAGTGTAGTGAGATAGTAAAAATTTTAAAAAATGTTTTAAAGCACTAGCATTTCTCTATACATTCCAGATATTTATTCATTATCAGTTTTGTGAATTGCAAATACTTGGACCTTCTTAGCACTTTGTCTTTTCCATTTCTTTATATTATTTTGGCAAATGCTAATAAAATTAAACCATTGCCAAATCCAATATCATAAAAATGTTCTCTAATGTGTTCTTTCAAAACCCTTACAGTTTTAACTGTTAAATCTTGCTCTTTTATGGTTTTACATTTAATATTTTTAAGACTTAGGATAAGGAACCAACTTCATTCCATTGCATATAGTTATTATATTTTAGAAAAATTTGATGAAAAATCTCATGTATTGACTGGTGTGAGTATCTTTATTGAGATCAATTAATCTTTTATGTGAGAGCTGATTTCTAGGCTTTCTGGTCTATACCATTGATTATCCTGATGTTAGAAACATATTGTTTGTATCATTACAGTCCTGCAATATGTTTTCAGGATATTAAGTGTAAGTATTCCAAATCTATTCATTTCCTTCAACATAGTTTTGGTAAATTGGATCTCCTCTTCATTCCACATAAATTTCATAATAAACTCTTCTATTTTGGCTATGATACTTATTTTTGTAGGACTGAACCATCTCTAGAAACCATTTGTGTAACACTAGAATTTTAGTAACATTTTTGTCTTTTTATTCATGATATTGGACGATTTTCCATTTACCTAAAAATGGTCCTATGAACTGTTTTTGTTATGTTTCAAATAAAACTGCACAACTAATTGGTTAGATTTACCCCCTAGTGTTTAATTATTTTGTAGGATATTGTACCAGGGACTATCCACAATTTTCTTTTCGCCTTGTTTATTATTACTTTATAAAAATTCAATAATTTTGTGTTCATGTTATACTCTGTAATTTTACTAAATTTGGTTATTTGTTTCTGATAGCATTTTTGTGTATTTTTTGGATTCATAACATATGCCACCAGAGACAGGGTTGCCTCTTTCAAATTTGGATTACTTTGATTTCTTTTTCTTGTGTAATAGTTTTAGATAGAATTCCAAGTGCAATAGTGACAAAAATGGTGTATTTGTCTCACTCTTTACATTAGAAATTGTCTAGTTTTCACCATTTAATAGGTTAGATGATTTTTTCATAAATATCATTTATCAAGTTGAAATTTCGTTTGTTGTTTGCTCTATGATTTTTTATTATAATGTTAGAGTATTGCATTTTTTAAAATGCCTTTCTTGTGTCAACTTGATGGTCACTATTGTTTCAGGGTTTGTTATTGCTGTTGCTGTTTGTTATTGTTATTTTTCTCATACTTTCTCTTAAAATAAATCCACCTTGCTTGCCTTCTAAGAGACAACCTTGACTATGGCAAATAACCCTTTGCATACACTGCTGGATTCAATTCTCAAATAATGAGCTGGACAATTTTTGTATTTGCATTCTGAAGTATATTGGTTTATACTTTTATTCACTTATTTCTTTCTCCTGTCACTTTCGTTACTCTTTTTTGTGATAGTTTTATTGGATTTAGTATGCATAGTCATTTCCTCTTAGAATAAGTTAGGAATTCTTTGGTCTACTTAAAGTTTATTTTGTTACCTTGGTCTTAACCATCCAGTAGAAAAGTATGAAGACGAAATATAAGAAATAAAGCCATGCTGTTAAGTTGAGCTGTGGGGGACTCAGGTCA
>NW_004524644.1:11144965-11148057 GCF_000260255.1 Octodon degus
TGCTTATTTACTATCGACGTTATTAATTCATGCATTTGAGCCGAGTTAGTGTCCTCTGCACTTGTTCTGGGTGCACACTGGGTTTCTTCTATATGTTTCTGCCTTTGATTCTTTAGTGCAGATGTTATTAATTCAGGGATTTCTTTTTTTATTTCCAGTCTGAGTTCCTCTATATCTTTCTGCAGCTGTTTCTTTATTTCAGAAGCCGTTGATTCATTGCTTTCAGCTGTGTGATTTCCAATTTTTTCTGTGTTAGTGTCCTCTGCACTTGTTACAGGTGGGGGTTCTGAGGTTGCATTTTGTTCCTTCTCGTCATTTTGTGTAGCACTGTCTTCTGACCTTTGTTGTACATCTTTGCTGTAGTTATAACCTTCACGCGTACTGAAGTTCAGGTGCAGCTCTACAAAGTTTGGACTTATCCAGCTGTGTCTGGCTTGGTTCTGGCTGCTGTGCTCAGCTCCTTTCCGCTTCTGCCCTTAAGGGTGAACCTGTTGTGCCCCTGTGGCAAGATGTTCTGCTCCCGGACTATCTGGGTGGATCTATTCTCTACACTCTCTGCAGGGTTTGCAGTTGCAGGGTTACACCCCAGGTGTGTATGCCAGGCCTGAGCTGTGCCTGGAGGGGGCAAGGTGAAGTAGGGGGAAGAGGAAGCTCTCCCACACACTCACTGGACCTGGGCTAGGACTGGCTCTGAGGGTTCCCCGGGCATCAGAAATCCCTATTCGGCGGGCAGGGTGGAACTGGTGCTTCGGAGTGGCGGGGGGCGGCCCAAGGGTGTGGGAGAGGGTCCGGCCCATGCTGCGCCTGGGCTGGGACTGGTTCCACTGGAGCAAGGTATTAGGAAGCTCTCCCACACACTCACCGGACCTGGGCTAGGACTGGCTCTAGGGGTTCCCGGAACGCAGCCAGTTTTATATTTTCAATGTCAAATTTTATCTAGTGTCTCAAAAGTTTTATGTCAATATTACATTTTACTATTAGAAAAATAAAACTGCTCATGCTGCGATGTGTGATGCCTATCTCTATTCCTAGCACTAAAGAGCCTAAAACATAAATATCACTATGCATTTCAGGCCGGTGTGGGTCACAGTGGAGTGCAGTAACACCCTGAACTTCTTATCATGATCCTGTCTATAAAAAAAAGAATAGTTGTGTGTGTGCATATGCGCATTTGTGCATACAAGTTTGTGTGTCTTAGTTGCTTCTCATTACTTGGACAATGTACTAGACACTCATAAGTTAAAGGTGGAAAGGTGACTTTAGCTCACAACCTGCGGAAGCTTCAGTCTGTCCTGGACTCTCCCCGAGGTGGGGGAGAACAGCAGAGGAGACGCAGTCCCTGGTCTGGTGACAAGAGGTGTGCTGCCAAGACAATATCCATATAGAGACATACGTGTTCATATCTAAACCCATTAGTGGACTCACCTGCATCACACATCTGTGATCCAATAGCCTCTCAAACACCACCCCTACAAGTTCATGAAGCTTGGCGGAGACATCCAGATGCAAGCATCACACTGCGCCTGACAGACACGAGTTACTAAGTGACTTTCAGTTTGGTTTCACTTGTAATTACTATATAACTTATTGAAAAAAATAGTCCTTATTCTCTCTGTCTCTTTCTCTCTGTCTGTCTCTGTCTCTGTGTCTGTCTGTCTGTCTGTCTGTCTCTCTCTCTCTCTCTCTCTCTCTCTCTTTCTTTACGCTAGTTGGGTATTTAGCATTGACTCTAAGATTCTGGAAACAGAAAATAAGGAATATAAAAATAAGAATACTATGTTTCATTAATTATAATATAAAATACTCTGTAAGAAACATTTGAATCATCCATTTTGAGCAACATTGAAATATTATAACATAACAGTTATATATTATGCTATTATAACAGTAAGTATCTAATTAGCATTTTTTTCTTTTTGATAACATATATATTACTGAATAGATTATATGAAATCTTCCTCAAGTTACTTGCACTGAATAATAACCATAGGTCATTGGACTGTAGCACTTTTTCTAAAGGCTGCTAAAAAGGTCTTTCTTTAATGGCAAATAGCTTTTACTAACTTCTTGGGATTCCAGAAATGCTAATCAGCAGTTCTAGTCTGCAGCACATTTATTACACCATGACATGTTGAAGACAGCCAGTTACAAATAGAACTGCCTCTTGAAAAATGCTGCTCTAGTGTTTTATAATAAAGTGCACCAATTAGACGCATTCATTAGGACAAACTGCTTGTCTTATTCCATATTAGAGCTTTTTAGAAAAGCACAATGCATTTCATACTTCACCCTGTTCAGTATTATTATTAATTGAACAAAGCACACTATGAAGTTTGAATGCAATAACTGTAAGTACATAAATAATATTTCCTTAAAGACAATCAAATACACAAGGGACTTCTTAGTTTTATAATGTAACACATACAATACATGATCAATCACTTGTTTCTCCAGATTTCCACATGTTTGAGGGACTACTGGTAAACCTTTCAGAATGGGTTGGAATTCTCTTCCAAAATACATCTCATTTTAGGTTTAAAACCCTATATATTCATGCTTACTATTCACTGTTGCCTTATAGAATTAATGTCCACATAGAAGGTTGATATTTACATACAAATGAAGGTCAGAGTATAGCAATCCCAGAAGGTCCACAGAACTATAAATGTGCAGTGTAGAGAAGAACCAGTCTCCTCTCACCGTGGCAGAGAGTAGGATTATTATACAGCACTGAGTGCAGAGGAAGACGGATTGGGCTGCTGTGTCTTGTGGCAAGAACATTATTTCTCAGTCTCCTGCTTATACAAAATTATATGCAATAGCTGGCAATACTAGATTCCTCTGCACAATGAATGGAATGTGTGTGAAGGTCCTGACCTGAATTATAATTATTTTTCCAACACTTTGAATGCAGAAACACAAGAGATGATAATATTCTTAGCTACTCATTCTTATCTCTTTGTAACTTATATAGTTGATATTTTTACACGTTACTGGAAAATGAAAATATTCATCTGAAATGTAGTTTTTAGATTAACCTCAAATTAGAAGAGAAAAAAATAAATGAAAAGCAGTTTAGCTAATAAAAACAA
>NW_004524644.1:11148616-11150124 GCF_000260255.1 Octodon degus
AAAAAAAATGAAGTTTATTTTGGGGAGTTTGAAAAAGAGCTAGAACAAAACATTAACCAAAATCTTCTTGACATTTATTTTGGCAAAAATTTGTTGGCTATGACACCAGAAACAAAAGGAACAAGCACAAATGGACAAGTGGAAGTTTCAAACTGAAAGGCCTCTACACAGAAAAAGAAATATTGTCAGCTTTTTTATTAAAAGTACATCTTTTCTGGGATTGTGCTCTCCCAAAAGCTCATAGCTTTTAAAATTGCATTGCACCTGCAATTTTTTTCCTGAGTTCTGAGATGAACAACAAAAGTGTTGTCCATTTAAATTTTCTGGGAGGTCCTTTATGCATATAAACCATGTAGTTTGCTCTTTGTCCATCAGTAGCAGCTATAGAAGCTCAGATCCCAGTATCCAAAACACAAGGACTTTACTGGTTACCCTGGTTCCAGAAAACTCTGCTTGAAATATGGGTGGAGGTCCTAACCCTGCCTGACTTAGTACAGAAAGGTAGTGATTACTACCCAGCTGAAGGCTGAAATTAAAAATAATTTCTTAAGTCAAGATTTTTCCTAGAAGTCACAAACACTTGGACTACAGAATTCCAGAACAGTCACTTCAGAAAGATTTAACCTGCTTACTTCTTGTCTAAGTAGAGAAAGAGATTCCTTATACTTCCTGTTTGGCTATCTTCCCTGGTGTCTATCATATGCATTTTGTTTTATAGAACTAATGCATTTATTTATTTATTTATTTATTTATTTATTTATTTATTTATTTATATGCATTTAGTACAGGGTCTACACAGATTGGACTTGTAGTTATCCTCCCTGCTTTGCAGCTTCCCAAATGCTGGGATTACAGGTGTGCGCCACCACGCCCAGTCTTAATCTCCATCTCAGGTCGCCCCAGGGGTAGGGCACACATGGCAGGCTGGGGATAGAATCCCAGGCCCTTGTGTCTGCTTAAGCAGGCACTTTAAGAACTAATGCATTTAAATAGAGTATTTTACTTTCTGATTTCAGTTAATCTAACAGATTGTACTATGCATGAGCATATTATTATATAGTGTATTCTTTTATCTTAATTTTAAAATGTTAAGTTACAAATTATGCAAATGATATATAATTTTAAGTAGGAAGAAGGTTTGGGCTGCAACATGTTGAAGAAGAAAGCATGATATAAAGCAATTAAAAGAAGTTCTAGAAGCCTGAAGTTAGTTCTTGAATATTCCTTGTAATTCTTCTGCCCTGAGGTGGCTCCTCCTTTCTCCTTTTCCTCTTCCATTTCTCTACTCCTTCTCCTTCTTCTTCTCCTTTCTCTGCCCCCCACCTCCACCTCTTTCACCTCCTGCTCCTCCTCCTCCTCCTTCTCTTCCTCCTCCTCCTCCTCTTCTTTTTTCTCCTTCTCCTCCTCCACGTGCTCCTCCTCCTCCCTCTTCTTCTCCTTCTCCTTCTCCTTCTCCTTCTCCTTCTCCTTCTCCTTCTCCTTCTCCTTCTCCTTCTCCTCCTCCTCCT
>NW_004524644.1:11155749-11162314 GCF_000260255.1 Octodon degus
TGCTTATTCCACTGAGCCATGTCCCTGGCCCCAAGTTTTCTACTTTTTATTGTATCTAATTTTCTAGGTTTGAAGTTGTTGTTGTTTCATGTTAACATTTGTTTTTCTTTATTTTTTTTAATGTATTTGGTTCAGAGTCTCACTACACAGCTCAAACTCATAGTGATCGTCTTGTTTTCAGCCTCCTCAGAGCTAGCATTGAAGGCATGCACCACCATGCCCAGTCTCGGTGGCTGGCTCAGTGTGCCCGAGGCAGGCTGGTGTGGCATGTGGTGCTAGGGATCAAACCCCTGTCCGTGCACTTGCCTAAACAGGGATTTAGTCCACTGAGCTGTCTCACCAGCCCCATGTTAACACTTTAACTGGAAACCAATATACTGATTTCATGATCTACTAAAAGCTTGAGCCTGAAGTTAGACAATCATTTCATTAGATAACATTATAAGATATACATATACTATATGTGACATAAAATGTATACATACATCAGGCAAAAAGAAATAGTATGATCTTGTTTCAACAGATGCTGTCACCTGTGTGGGGGACCCTAGAGGAAACTAACTACACTGCTAGTCTTTAGAGAAGCAACTGAAAATGTATTGCAACAACCTAACCACCTCAGTGACCAAGGTTACCTGCGCAGCAGTTCGCTGTCCAAATAAATGTCTAGAAGATAAGAAGCACCACTTTGAAAACCTCTTGTAATTGCCAAGGCCAAAGGTAACTTGTACTAATCCTAAGATGTCTTAATATACTGAGCATTAAAATAGTTTTACATATTTTTCTTTTCCTGAGCCGTGTGTGTATATGACATATGGTGTACGAGAGATGGAGAAAGAACTTTTGTTTCACAGGAATGTAGCAAGATTTTGATGACGCATAATCATTCTTCTGTGACTATCTTTAAACAATTTTGTGTATGTATAGTCGAGAAAATTGTTTAAAAGTATTTTACAGGTACACACTGAGACCCTTGTAAACACTATGCTTACAACCTGCTGCTGTCACTGCCTTCATCGGAAAGAGCTAAATGATAAGTTTCAGGGGTTTTTTGTTTGCTTGTTTTTTGTGGAAGCAGGGATTGAACTCAGGCCCTTGCGCTTGCCACGGAAGTGCTTAAAGTTTCAGTTTTGCTTAATGATGTGTCAGTTATTTAGGGAGACTACCAAAGTGATATTAAAAAAATTAAAAATGTAACTCGAGAGTATTAATTTTACATTAATAGGACGTTTCATGTATGAATAAAGATAATGGACATATTAATACAAGGTAAAATTATGTCTCAAAAATTAAAGACCTCATTTTTGTCAGTATGTCAGGTAACATATACTTCTTATATATCTTTTGACAGTCTACATATTTAAAATATATTAACTACAATAAATACTTTATTATTTGATATTTTTTTCTTATGGTATAGTTCATGCAATATTCTGGAATTCTGTATGATCTACACATATTTCTCTTTTGAGATCTATACTAAGTTATATTATACAATGCTTTGCTTACTTTCAAAAATTTATTCATCTGTAAGGTGCTTCTTGTCCTTATAGTATGCAATGGAGTTATAGGATCACTTACTTCAGATACAAATAACATAATAATGATTAATGAAGCATCATATATATTTATATTTGGACTTCTTGGAGAGAAACACGGAAAGTGAAACCAACACATAACTGCTATCACTTTGAATAATAGCACCTCATGCGGACAGCTAAATTTCTTGATCTCTTATTTTCAAATATGTCTAATTTTGTTCTTAGTAATATAAAGTAGTTATCTGGACACTAACAATCTCAGGCATATTTCATAGTATTATCACGTGGCTTGTTGACAGTGCTGGTTACAATACTAACTACCTCGTCTATCACTGTTTTCAGGAGCATTATTCTCTTCATAAATCTACAAAAACATTTCTCAAAATCCTGATATGAAATACTTTACACAATACAAGGCCTGAACAGGGGCTAGATGTCTGGATAAATTTGTCATGCTTTCACAGAAATGACAATGAATTCGATGTATTAGAGTCATGAAGAATCCGTTTCTAATTGCACTCGATCGGCAGGCATCGGAGGAAAGAGCCACGTCCTCTCTCAAAGACGAAAAGGACCCGAGTGTGTCTAGTGGAGCGCCAGCTGAATTGCAAACGCGTGAGCAGCGGTCCTCAGAGCACAGGTGTGAAGGGAACGGTGGTGAAGGAGCACTTTGACTGACAAAGACAACGTTTGGCACAAAAAGAAAAGAGAGCGAAGCTTTTTGGTAAGACTTAATCTCTCAATTTTCTGCAAAAACAAAAGCAGAGCATAAATATCCCCTATACACAAAAATGAAAGTTTTGATACTGGGAATTGACAACCCAGAGCAGATAAATGTGGAAATGCTCAACAGCATAGACAGAGTACAGCTATATGGATGACTAAATTAAAAGGACACACAGCTTCAGGGGTGTTAGGATGAAGCAAAATTAGAAATTTACATCATAAGAATTCGATATCATGAGTATCATGTCACAAATGTGCCTCACTTAAGTGACAGGAAACGGGAAGAACCCATGTTTTGTATTCATCGTACCTGACAGTTCTGCAGACGTCCTGTTGCTCTTGGGTCTTAGTCGCCGCCTCCTTCTGCCACCATGGAAGTCAAGTCTCCAGCTATGTTTGTCTTTTTCACCGCTGCAAATAATATTGCATTCTGATACCCAGAAAGAGGACTCTTGTTAAACAATCCCTGCTGTTTGTGAAATAAAATGTCCACATAAAAATGTGGGAAAAGTTACTTCTGTAATGGCACACAAATCTTATTCCCACACTCTGGGAAGCTGAGGCAGGAGAATCACTATTTTAAGTCTGACCTGGGCAACTTAGTGACTTACTGAGTTCTGGTCACAGAACAAATAAAGCAAGGTGCAGATGAAGCACAGTGCAAAGGCCTTGTATTCAATTCCAGGTAATATGCACACACACACACACACACACACACACACACACACACAATGTTTTCCAAAGAATTATCCCTATTGGAAGTGAAGTACAAAACAAATCACACTGCTATCATTTAAATACCCTTAACAAATCTCACACTTAAAAATAAAACAAATCTCACACTGAATTTAATCTCTTTGTGAGAGGAATAAACTAAGGCAAGACCTTCAAGAAGCAATTGGGTAATAACTTTGCCCTCCCTCATGTCTTAATGAATTAATGGATTAGTGGACTTACAGATTAGGGGTTGTTTGGAGTGCAGCTATCCTGTAGAACCCAGCTGTTCAGGTTTCAAACATACTGTATGCATCCACTGAGGGCCTACAACATCTTGGGACTTCATAGAGTACCCACCAGCAAGAGGACCTCCAGCAAATGTAGCCCTTCAGTCCCAAACCGCTCATTCTCTACAATCATGAGCTAAATCAGCTTTTATTCTCCATAAACTTCAAACCCTGATGATCATGCATCACAACATGAAGTGAGCCAAGACATGTTGGGGTAGCACAGCTATCTATGTTGTAGGTAAACACCCTGAATGGGTAGTTGATTTGAAAGGATGTTTATTCCATAACATTTTGAAAGTATGAGTCATTCGCATTTGTTTCTATGTCTTGTACATTTTAAGTGTAGTATTCAGAAAATATAAAGTTAGAGTACCCATAACCAGAAAAAATACTTTACATTTGTTAGAAATCCTTTTCTTGCCATCCTACAACATTAGGTCTTAGTGAAAATCCCTAAAATTGTCTGTCTTGTCTACTTGTAATAATCTCATTATAAAAAAAAATTATAATCTCACTGTATATGTAGTCTGACTATGCGAATAATCTTCAGTGTTGCTATTTAAAAAATACAAGCTAGATCATGCTTTTTATTCTCCTGATTATTATATACGTACCCTACCTTATGAGTCTTTGCAGGATGAAGCTATGAAACATCCTTTGTGAATGACGTCAGCTGAGTGGGAGCCTAATCTGCCTGCACAGCCATGTCAACCTCTTGGCCACCCTTATCTACTCAACAGTTTCCAAATATGTCATGTTCAATCATGTCTACATGCTTTTATACATACATATGAATTCTTCTGGAGTGTATTTTGCTCATTGTCTTTCAAAGAACTTTATGCTAATTTCTTGGTGAAACTGTTACTTATTATTGTCTGATAATTATTGGTAACATCTGTTTATATTCATTACATTATTTAAGTCTAAATGTATATAAATCATTTTATGTTTCCATGAATATTAATGCTTTCAATAATATTTCTTTAATTCAAATGTTAACTATGAATTATTTAATATTGCCAACTTTTCCAAAGTCATCACCATTTTCATTTTAAAAATCCAAGATATGTGCATGATGATAAAATATTACCCCAAACATTCAAGCAAATCAATAAACAAATAAACAAAAACACAGGCCTCTGAATTGTCTATACACTAAGGACAAGGCTGGCTTTATTTCCTCAGTATTCATTTGTGCATTTTTTTTCTAAGCTCTCTTAGAAAATAGTTGAAGCTCTAAGTGTTTTTCACTGTCTTTTTCTGGAAATAATAGATTATAATAATAGATTATTTTGCATTTGAAACCACATTAATTTGTTTATCTCATCTACTTCCTGACAGCTGTTTGAAGTTGATGCTCTCAATATTAACTATATCAAATTTGAGTTGATTTATAAAAAATTGATCACATACACAGTTGCTAACTAACTTCAGACACTAATTTTTTATGGACGTTCATTAAGATTACTTAGTGCTTAAGAATGAAGCTTACTGCTCCTGTACTCGGCTAAATCCTTTCCGTATGCATATTATTTTGCATACTGTTAGGTTTGCTAAGTCAGCACATTTTCAACTGGTAATTACAGCACAACTCTCTTACTAGATCAACAACAATGAGGAACATCATTCTGGATTGTACTGTCTACAAAGGAGTTACCAGAAAAGGCTATGCATATTCTCCACAAACATGATTTTTGTGTTATCATGTGTAAGCTCATGTGCTGTAAATTAAATTTATAAAGCTTTTTTTAATACGATATCAATATCGAGATTTGGAGATTTTAGAAAATAAATCATTGTGTTTTTCTTGTACTTGAGACATTCTTTCTGGCTTCTTTCAATTCATCCTATCTACTTCCTTGCCAACTCTTCTGTACTTTATAGTATAGAAATACAACAGTCAAATAAAATCCAGTATTTAAAAATTATATATAAATATTAATATATGTCATTAAAATTTTACAAAGAATATATGCATGATTTTTAAATTACATATGCAAATAATTCCACGTGGACAAACATGCCTTTAGGTTTAACTTTTGTGAAATGCTTAACTGTAAAACTACTTACCGAAGTGGAAATGTCCATCTTTAAGAATTAACCTGCTTTAGTTTTTCCTAAAGGTAACAATAAATGTCTCCTAAAACATCTCTTAGATCATCCTTTGAACTCACTGCTGTATACTTTCACAACATTCATCATGTATGTAAATATCATGCCGTATCACACTGGCCACTTGCTTATTCATCTGAGTGCACAATCATGATTTTAACTAATAGAGAAAACATAAGCAGAGAAGTAGAAGAAGGGCAGATCTAAAACAAATATTAAGTTTTTCTGCTTATAAGGAAGGGTATATCTAGGCATGCTTGTGGTATAGATAAATAGACCGTTCTGAAAAAAAAATTATATATGTGCTAGCTTTTCTACAGCTCAGAAGTTTTCATGTTTTATTTTTTCTTTGGAGATAGATTAGGGCATGTTTAAAAAGTTATAAGAAAGAGTAAAGGGAATGATTAAGGTATAGAGAACAATAACTGATAAAGCAAGATTGTTAAGTTGGAGATAAAGAAAAATCACAACCTAGGTAGAAAGAATCTGCCCAGAAGCAAGAGAAGAATGCCTTAAAAGTGGTCATAAACATAATTAATGGGTATGCAGGTGCCCATATTTGACGTGGGTCATAGAGGCACGCAGAGGGGATTCATGTGACTGCTCACAATTCTTTTCATGGCAGAATTGTGATTAATTTTTTATGTGAGCATTTAGATGAATATGAATGGCATTCTGAAATAATCATCATCAAGAAAAGATGGAAGAGAGGAATAAAAATTGGAGGGAGAGACAATAGAAGGAGAATGAAACAAATGACAGAAGAGGGTAGGGACCCATGGAGAGGGGAAAGGAGACCCAGAAGGAGGCAAGGAAGGGGGAGGAAGGAGAATGAGCACAGTACAGTTGACTCAGAACTTCATTATTTTATTTAACTTACCTGTCACAGATCTAAAATGGAAGTAATCTTCATGGTTAATTATCCCCACTAGAGTAAACTTGCTTTCTAGTGATGAACATTTTAAAAATATTTCTTTGTTTTTAAATTATATTTGTTGATAAATTTTATTGTAATCTTCATGGCTAATTATCCTCACCAGAGTAGACTTGCTTTCTAGTGATGAAGATTTTTAAAATGTTTGCTTGTTTTTTAAACTTTATTTGTTTTTGCTTTTGTTTTTGTTTTCCATAATTTTATTGATAAACAAATAGCAATGAGACTGTTTCAAACCAAATTGG
>NW_004524644.1:11162414-11165300 GCF_000260255.1 Octodon degus
ATGGACAGCAGGGAAGAAATGGAACCCCAGAGAAACGAGGACTGCATGCACACCAGCTGACAGCTGCCACAGAGCTAGGCACCTCTGTGCTACAAGTACAAAAAATAAAAAATAAAAATAAAAAATAAATTCTGTGGCCACCATCCTGAACAACCTGCAAAGGTGCACAGAGCCTCTGGAAAGGGCCATGACCTTGTCAAGACCTGGATGTGCACTTTAGGCTACTCTAAGTGGAGACAGAAAACAAGCCGAAGCCCGGGATGACACACAGCATTTGGAGATGGAATCATTAACCTCAACGGGCACTGATGGGGATAATTCCCACAATATTACGCCCTGATCTCTGGGGATCTAAGGCTTGTATTGAATAAGCAAGCAGGAATACAGAGTCAGTATGGATCTGCTTATATAATGTTCAACATGGTGACCAGCTGTGTGTTACAGTGACCAACCATTTTAAAGAGACCAGAAGCAACCATACCTAGAAAAGGAACTATTATCCCAGGCAACAAACAACACACTCCCAGCTGGAGTACACAGGCTTGAGGGAAATTTTGTGCTGCTGAGAGACAGTGTCACACTTTGCATGGACTTCCAATCTGCACAACTGGGAGAGAGTAAGTGGGTGCAATAGAAAATTACCAATTCTTTTTTTCTTGTCTCTTGTTTTCATTTATTATGTTTTTTTAAAAACAAACATTTACTTAAGAGACAGTATAGCAGTAATTGGTATGACATGACAACAGTACGTATTTAGAAGACCAGACAGGCATTCCAAGCATGGTCCTCATATTACACATTGCTATCTTCAGTGCAGTTGCTTAGTTCACAGGTATCAGCATATACAGTTAGTCAGGGTAAGAATCCTACCAATTAACTGCTAGTTTCAAAAACCTGCTGAAGATTCTCAGGATCATTGCCTTAACCATCTTGTGCATATAAATGTATGGCCATGTGACCTTGTCAGGTACAAAAGCTACATTTCTTGTTATATAGGTCTTGCTTTATCTTGGTCTTAACCATCTAGCAGCGAAGTATAAAGACAAGGTATAAAAAGTAAAGCCATATTAATATGCTGAGCTGTAAAAGGCTTAAGTCAACAACTTCTGACATTGCTACTCCTATGGAAAACCCACTACTATTATGGACTACTGGACTATATTGGGTTATTTTGCTGAATTCACAAACCCACAATATTTAAATGGCAATGGAATACCCTTTTCTGACTAAACAAAAGAAGGGGATACAAATGAAGGACCATTTTGTATCTGTATATACAAAATAGGATATATATACAGCTACTTTCTCTTAATTCAATGAGAAGAAAAATTTGTACTAATAGTGTTTGGGCAGTATATCATGTCTGCATCTTGTAGTATAAATAACCACTACAAAGACAACAATATACAATGTATTAATTATTGAAACTGTCCCAATATTCGGTTTTGAAACTGTCTCATTGCTACTTGTTTCTCAATAAAATTAATAAAAAAGAAAATACTGCCAATTCTGCTCAATGCTGATGGTTAAACAAAACAGCTTACAATGAAATCTTTTGAGAATTATCTTTTATCAGGGAATGAGTGATTTGCATGCTCAATTTGTATTTGTCCTTCATCTGTCAGTTTTTCTTTAGAACATATTCACTCCTATTTTTAAAAATTTGAGGACTGGCCAGATAACCCAATGGACTAAAGCACCTGTTTAGGCAGGTGCAATGACTGGGGTTCAATCACCACTGTGCTGTACCAACCGTGCCCCCGGGGTGCGCTGAGATGGTGACTGAGACTGGGCGTGGTGGCGCACACCTCTCATCCCAGTGATTGGGAGGCTGAAAAAAGAAGAATCACTATGAGCCAGATCTGTGTAGTGGGCCTCTATAGACTCTGTACTAATGCCTACAAAGAACCTGTACCATATTTTTATTTTGAGGATGAGAAACAAGGAAGAAATATAAAACTCATCTAAAGGGAGACATGAGGCAACAAGAAAGTGTAGTAAAGTAAAATGGAAAAAATTTCATTGTAATAAAATTGTATATAAATGCAATATCAATTTTCTTAGACTACAGTTATTTGGCATGGGAAGGAAAAATCTCAGACCTGCTACAAATTGATGAGTAGATGAGCATTTCCAGAGAAAGTGTGCAGGATGTGAACATGACAAGGACAAGAGAATAGAAAATAATATTATATTTGAAAACATGAAAATAGGAATAAAATATTGAATTCTAGTATGGTTGACAGCAAAATTATCAATTATTCAAAAAGGAAAACACATTTTGAAACAGGAATCTCTTAAGATAAGTGTAATTGTGAATATCAATATATATATACATATATATATATATATATGTATTATGCATTGTATATACACCTGCATTTTGCAATTAAAATTACAAAATCTGTGTCATTTATCTAAAATGTTTCACAATTATTAGCTAAGTCACATTTTTCCTAAGCTACAAAGATGGAAAAACATGTTTTTTATACCAGAAAATTCTGCACCTAGAGACTCTTGGAAAGAGAATTGTTCCTTTGCAGACAGTTTCCTATTTATTGGAAAAGGCTACAAACAAGAGCTTTTCTTTACTGAAGAGCCTTTCTCATTTGACTTGGCAAGATTAAATTCGATCTTTCACTTATGAAACCTTTTGAATTTTAGTTTGTTTTTGTGGAATCTTAATAGGGGTTAAATGTAACACATACATTGTTTTTCATTCATTCTTAATTTGGTTTGACTTCACACTTAAATCTTCGTGTAAGTCTCAAGAAATTGATGGTCTCTTTATTGATTCTGTTCCCAAAATATTTTGAAATTTTCCTAAAATAAATCAATTGAATTCATGGTATTTTGTATCCGGTAGCAATTTCCATTAGTTTCATG
>NW_004524644.1:11165400-11167007 GCF_000260255.1 Octodon degus
GGTGGTGCATGCCTGTAATCCCAGCTGCTGGGGAGGCTGAAAACAGGAGGATCACTATGAGTCTGAACTGTGTAGTGAGATCCTGTAAAAATAAATAAATAAATAAATAAATAAGTCAAATTTTAAACTGTTTCTAAGGTATGAGGGTATGCAACTTACTGAATCCAGAGTGTTTCACAAACTATTTAGCTGATATAGTTCAGCTACGTTAAAATTACATACCCAGTTGGAAACACTGCAATAAATGTTGGAGAGGTACTATTAAATATTTATTAACTTTGTGGGTGTACAGAAGTAGGGACAAGTATAGTTACCAAGAGCTTCTTGAATTGCAAATGTAAAGAAAATATGTAAACAAGTAGCTTCAAAGTTTAAACTTGCACAAGATTTCTTCATTTAATATTTTGCTCTAGTTGAGTTTTAGTTCATTTAAAATGCTTAGGGTCGGTCTTTGGACACCAGGCCACTGCAGTCTTCGTTTGCAAGATGCACCATGAGTGCTCAAGTTTGTGTGAAATTCCCACCTAGGAGGAGACATCAAGCTAACTTCACTGTTGACGATCCCTGTGTCGCATGCGTCTCGTGTGGATGCGCACGTGGACTATTGTCCGTTCATTGTTTTATTGTAAGTGATGACTTAAGTGAAGGCACTCAAAAAGAAATTGTCAAAATTGGTTGTATGGAACTTTAGGGCTTAAAATATTTTGTTCTTATCCATCTCTCTTGAAATCTACTAAAAAATTAGATACATATGCAAACAATGTCTAATAGAAAAATATCTGAGAAAACAAAAATGAATTTAAAAAACCAAGTAATCCTCTAACTTTGAGGGGAAACTTGCCAAACATTAAGATAGTGATTCTGAAATATAAATGACATACAAAAATACATAAATAAACCTGATGCAAAAGGGCAAGACATACAAATTTCTAGAAATTATTGCTGTTCATGAAAAGTCATCGAAAGTTCACGGATTATATCAGGAAATGAGATATTTCTCTACAGCAAAAACAGAAACAAAAGCAAACACTATGATTACACAAAGTTTCTGTTGGCTTCAGTTTCACTCGCAACATAGTTATGTGGATATCTAATAAGCAAATAAATAAAATGTGGGGCAAGCAGACACCTGTATGGAAAACTAAGAGATCCCAGACTCACAACGGCTTCACCAGATGCAGCGACATTTTGAAGCACAAACATCTGACCTACTCTCTTGCTAAAGTGGTAACAGATTTGATGGAGAATTACTAAGAACCACTAGTAAAATCTTTTTTGCACACATAACTTAGTTCTTTTCTTTGTTTTGCCTTCTTTTCCTAAAAATTTATCCGGAAATTATTGACTATTTAAATAGAAGTAATATTTTCCAAGATAGAATGTTACATTGTACAAAAAGTCTGGAGCATATAGGAGAAAGATACATCCAAAAAACATATAATTCTAATATATAATTTAAGAAAATTATTGATATCATTATACTACTAAGTAACATAATATGAAAATAATTTTTAAATAATTGTTTTTGAAAAGATAACATACAACTTACACAGAAATACATAAGAGAGCAGGATAAAAACATTATAGAATATATAATAATAAAGCAC
>NW_004524644.1:11167137-11168248 GCF_000260255.1 Octodon degus
GTAGAAACACTTGAAATACCCATTGAAAGTCATGCCAAGTGCTGGGAAAATGACAGAAGATAGAATATAACGTAAGTAAGAACTAAGTTGCAGTACCGCAAGACAAATAAGGGAGTTGCAATTTACATAAAAGTTAGAGTCCTAAAAGCAAAGGGCAATGGGAAAAAAGAAAATAACTGGAAGAAAAGCTTTCTAGAAAAAAGATGCAAACATTGCAATGTAAAAGTGCTGTCCTCTATCCAAGTTGATATGGGACAAATAATTCTGAAATAAACTCATCAATTATTCAACTTTAATATTAAATTATAATTTAAATAACCAAACCGAAAGATCTTTGTAGATACAAGGTATATCGCTGAAGGGCAGGGGAACTGACTTCGTTTTTCTCCACAGTAATACTGAGTCCCAGAATCCAAATGAGCACAACTGATTTTGAAATGAAAGAAATGATGTCTCCATATTTTCCCTGAATCCAATTGCATCTCAGAATGAAGAAAGCATGTAGTTAGGGTGTGGCTAATGCCTTAAATCGCATTACATAAGTCTGGCAGGAGGATCTCCAAGTAAAGGCCAGCCTGGGTTACACCATAGCACCATCAAAGCCATGCTGGACTATATAATAAAACCCTGTCTCAAAAAGCCCAAGTAAATCAATAGATAAATAAGGTGCGTGAGATTAACAAGGTACTATTTATGCACAGAGATGGTCTTTACCTTTGAATGACATTACCTCCCTAACTACAATAAGCCTATCATAAACTGAACATTTTTTATATCAAGCACGGAAGTAGCACACTAAGCTACTACACACCGTAGCTTAGCACCAAGGTGTATTTAATACTAGTTGTTCGCTCCAGCCTAGTGTGACTATCTCCACTTATAGCTTCTATCCACTACTCATCATTGCAAATATAATTCTAGCCCTGAAAGAAGTCAAAACCCAAAATTTAATGTAGTGTCTACTGAATACCTATTACTCTGCATGATCATAAAGTCCAATACTTACCATCTAATTTAAGATCCCGTGTGGTGGCAGGACATTTAGCTAGGGGTGGTTCTTAAAGCCTCTGGCTGACACTTTCCACAGCACCTAGAGCCAGGGACAAGGTCT